>NW_010394606.1:34600-35764 GCF_000710305.1 Buceros rhinoceros silvestris
CCTGCTGTCATCCTCTCGGCACAGCACACAAGTCCCTGTCCCCCACCATGCTCTCCAAGTTCAACCCCAAAAAAGAATTGCGTAGTTTTTTCCTCCCCGTGAAAACCAATCCACCTGTTCTAACTTTCATCCCCACCCCATTTTCTGCCCTTTCTTGGTGTATTGCTTATTCTTGCAGGAAAACCTTCACAATGGCAGAGATCAGTGGTGGTGGGGAGGATAACACAGGAGCCAGCATCCATCCAGACAGCTGCTCCTGCTCCACCAGCCACCAATAAAGATTTTGTTTTCCCCTTCTCCCTTCACATGCTAATCACCCAGCAGCAGATTAGAGTTGCAGCCTGACTCCAAGGGAAAGAAACAGAGGCGAGGGGCCGAGAGGGATTTTTTTTCAGTGCTGAGTAGCAAGGGGGGAGAAATTGGGGAAGGGAAAACAAAACAAAGCAGCAAAACCAAGAAATGTGAAGACTTGAAGAAGCCTCATTCCTTATGGTTGGTCACGTCCATCCCTTTCAGCATTCAGTCTCGAAGTGCCTGGGCAAGGGGCCTATTAAAGATCCCTACTTTCTTATTAGTATTCCTCCCTCCCAGCCGGAGGAGGTGGCGAAGCGGGGGAAAGTGAGATGGGAGCGGGTTTGGGGAGGGCACTGGGAAATTCCTGGCATTTTTCTGCCTTTGTGTCTGGGGGCTGAACTGAAAGGGAAGGATGCAGAGCTGCATTAAGCCTCCTGCCCCCTCCAGCAGAGAAGGGATTGTGGTTGCAGAACTGAGAGCCTTTATATCCCCTTCCCTAGTAGGCTTCCAAGAAAAAAAAATACGAATTTGGTGGTTTTTTGAGGGAGACACAGCTCTCAAGCGAAGTCTGGGGTCTCCCATCCATCTCCCTTGTTAACACTGACTCCTTTTGATCCCCACGGGAAAGCCCTGTTCAGATCTTCTCCCACATCCCTGGGGACTCAATGCCTTCAGCTTTTTGTCTAGTTTTGCTTTATAATCGCTGTTTGACGGGGCTCCCCTGGCTCCTCTTTTGCCACACTGCTTCGTTTCGCTGTCAGACCGCAGCTAGTCACATTCCTCAGGGCATAACGGCAACCACTGTCGGTCAGGGCAAAGCCCGGTCTAAGCCATCACTGTGCCTCCAAATTAACTAGAGGCTGGTAAAGA
>NW_010394606.1:35943-50244 GCF_000710305.1 Buceros rhinoceros silvestris
CCCCAGGATCCAGCACGAGGGTGCCCAGAGGAGCAGTGGCTGCCCCATCCCTGGCAGTGTTCAAGGCCAGACTGGACGGGGCTTTGAGCAACCTGCTCTAGTGGAAGGCGTCCCTGACCATGGCAGGGGGGTGGAACTACAGGATCTTTAAGATCCCTTCCAACTCAAATCATTCGATAATTCTATGATTATGTGATTCTGATTCTGTGATTCTGTGATGTCTATCCAGAGCATCATGTTCATCAACCACTGAGACCTGTCCTCCACGAATTTTTTTGATCCTTTTACAGCTTTATTCGTGCTGCTGGTCCCCGTAGCATCCTGAGGCAGTGAGAGCCGCACCTGAGCTCTGTTGTGCTTTTGTTTGGCTGTGGGATGTCGCCCAGCTGCTGGAGTTACGGGAAGGAGTGAATGATCCTGCCTCCTCCCACTCACCACTGTATCACTCCGGATGTTGTGACCCAGGGGAGGTTCTCCTGCTCCGGCTTTCTCTTCTGCAGACAATGGAGTTCCAGTCTATTCTCTAGGTAGTGCTTACACAGAAGCCATTCAGGGCCTAGAATTGTTCCTGTGCTTTTACCTTTTCCTATTGTACCCCGTTTAGGTGGGGGGATCACCATTGTACACACCATGTGAGAGGTCAATGCCCCAGAGGTTTACTCAATGGCATGGGTCGGTTTTTTAAACATTGTTCTTTTCTTTAAAACTTTAAACTTCAATTTGACATTTTTGACTCTGAGTGCGGCGATGACCTTTCACTCAGCTCTTTCCAGGGACATAAAGGTGTCACCCTGGGAATGGCTGATTTGGAGCCCATATATGGTTAGACTGCTTTGTGGTCTTTTGCACTTTTCAACGTCAAACGTGGACTGTCCCCTTTCCTGCTCACTTCCTGCAGACTAGAAAATCCTTCTGCAGTTTTTCATGTTGAGCTTTCAGTTGTGAAAATCTCTACTGGTTTCATTATTCACCCCCCCTTTGTCGGATCACCCCTGAAAAGACTGAGCAGAACAAGACCAGAAGAGGTTGGACCTACCAGCATCACGCCTCTCCTGGGAAAATCAGCCATGCGTTCCCGGTCTTTGTTCCCCGGCTTTGAACATTTAATTAATGCACTGCAGTTTGTGAATAATAACGATAGGATAGTCTTCCCAGGAATTGGATCAGTCCAATCAGACTGGATCTGACCCATGTGCCATTTCACCCGTATTTTTGACAGAGTCCAGCAAAAAATGCCAGAAAGCTCACAGCAGCAGAATGGTGTCACTCTTGATGTTCAGCCTACATCTTTCTGGTGGCCATGAGGGAACATTCCCACAAGAAGCCTTCCTGTAATCCACAGGATCCCATGAGAAGATAAATCTGCCTAACAGCAAAAGGCCCGAGCATTGACACAGGCCCCTGAGCTCTGCCCAGACTGACTGTCCTTGGGGCTACATCCTGCCTTATCCCACCAGCCTACCTGAAGGACACAGCTCCCAGTCCTTCTCCCTCCATCCATCCACCCAGCAGCAGGTGGGGAAAATGTGGGGGATTTTGCATCACGGAGAGCTTTAAATCTTGTCCAGATCTGTGACATGGAAAGAATTACGATGAGCCAATGCATCCATATGCAATCTGACAGCTAAAAATAGGGAGTGTCCACCAAGCCGCATCCCGGCGCACCCATGGAGCACCCAGCAGGACATGTGTTTGTGGCAACACAATGGAAAACGATGAGTGCTAAATATAGGGAGAGCTGCTCTTAAGCACGACTAGGTGGGGTGGAATGTGTGTCGTGCCAGTAGCTTGGCTTTTGGCTAGTAAATAAGAGATCACAACAGCCAAAGAGCCGAGGCAGGAAGAACTTCATTTATCCCTGAGTACATTGTGTCTTGTGCTTCTGTCTCCTGCCAAGAGTGACCTCAGGGAAACGGGGAGCTCCTCACCACCTCCCGCTTCTCTTCTTCACTAATCTTTCTGCTTTCGGCTAATTTGCAAGGGCCAGATGGCCCCTCTGTTGACCATGCGCAGAAGATGCCCAAGCACTGTCTAGTGAGATCCACAAAGCATCTCTCATTCATTGACAAATGTCTCATATCAAAATCAGAGCTCACCAGAAAGGGAAGACTCTCTGTAGCTAATATCCCAGAGGACATTTCAGGCTTCTATTTTCTTTCTCATTATTTCCTGTGATTATTCCCTGTGTTATTTAATGAAGAATGATTGTCCTACCCTGCCTGGGGCTGTAGAAGCCAGCGATGAATCACTCTCAGTGATGTCACATCTAAATAGGTAAAAAGAGATCCCAGCTTTGGCTAGCCATCGCTGCGGCTTGGTTCTCCGATTCTCACTCATCTGAGGTTAAGCACTCAAAAAAGACAACTAAGTTGGGAACCCACTGACCTAAGTTTGAGGGTGAGTTCAGGCCTCCCGTATTTTGTTTTGCCACTGTAGAAAATGGTCAGCAATGTTTCCCATCCTGTTTTCCACGGTTGCCTTCCCGGACTACGGGCGGGCTGGGCACTTTGCAGGACGAAGTGCTGTTCTGCAATGCCATCACTGGCAGACACATGAAGGAGACAAAGAAAGCAGGGTTTGAAGAGCACAAGCAGACTCGTTTCAGAGGAAATGTTTTTTGCGATTCAGTGTGTGAACTCTGACATTACAACTTCAACCTCTTCTTTAATCCAACATCCTGAAAAGCAACATGAAGAGTCAACCTCTAGTTTGTCATCTGCCCTGTGACTTCGGTGGCTTGGAAGGAGCTGAGGCTCTTCCTTCTGGGAAGATTCTCATGGGACGACAGTTGTTTTCACACTCCTTGTTTAGAGAGGTTTCCCCCCATTATATAGCAGGCAGTTTGCATCGATCCGTATGAAGCTTTATACATTAACTCAAGGGGTTCCTGGAGTCTAGGTAGGAATTCATCTTGTCCTCGAGATCTTGGAGCCAAAAGGGCTGAAAGTTCTTGCAATCTTGTCTGAGTGTTCCCAGTGCTGTAGCGCTTGAGGACCCATCCTGCCTCTTCCACCCTTCCCACCGGGAGCTCCAGAGTATTGAGATCATCAGAGTGGCCACTACACGTGGATGGGCAACCTTGCCTTCACCAAAGCAATTCACTGGTCATCTCAATGCTTGAGTCCATTGTCTGGGGACTTAGAAATATAGACATGGAGCAGACTTACATTTTCTTTGTTGACTTAGGATCCCAAATATCTCCAAATCCCACGAAAGTTAGTATGCCCCGACGTTCTGGGATATCTCATCTAACATGAGCCACAGGAAAAAAATAAACATCCATGCTAATCTCTCTCTGATCATCCCACCCAGGGAACCTCTCTATCTCCACTGACTGAAGAGACCATGAATGGAGAGATCCGCTTCAAGATCAGCCCAAGCGTAGAAGGCATCCCCTCTTCCTCCCCTGCTGCCTGATTTGCCAGACCCATAAGCTGGTTCAGAGCAATGGGATCTCTTGGCATGGTCATTGCTGGTGGTGGGTTTAGCTCTGGCTATTTGCAAGTCTGTTGGGAAAGAATCGCAGATTTCTTCAGGTGGATTTGTCTTGCGTTAGCACGGGAATAAATCACACTCAACCAGCTAAAGAGAGGCCAAAGTCTTCTGTGTCCTTTCACATCTTTTGCAGATGTTCTCTTCAGCGGATCGTAGCTCGCTCATATACAGGATGTAGCGACATAATGACAACTTCCTTTGGCCCCAGAAATCTCAGCGAAGCTCTCCCCACTACGGGGGCATTCCCAACCTGTTCATTACAGAGCTAGTGAGCATGCTGGAGCAGGTCCAGCCCAACCCCCTGTTCTTCCCTGAATTTCCTTTTATTGTTAATCTCATCAGTGTGAAACAGGCCTCAGCTGGAGTGTTCTTCTGGACATTCAACTTTCCAACCAGCAACACTTTTTCATGATATTTATTCTGTGGAAGGAGGGATTCAAACTGCCTTCCTGGTTAAGTGTATTTTAACTGACTCAGGAAGAACAGCTCTGTTTTGCTGTGCCCTGCCTTGCACTTGGCACAGAGCTGAATCCTGCAAAACCATCCGTGTCTCTCTGTAGTGCCTTCAGATCTTCCGCGCCTGCTGTGCGCATGCACCATTGCACAGGTTGCTGTGTATAAATCCCTCTCTCAAATGCAGAAACAGCCACATCCTTCACATCCAGGAGCACAGGATGTCTCTCTCTCACCCCCTCAATAAATAGACTGTCCATTTGACATGTCCCAGAGAACCTCCCATGGCTTTCAGCTACTGCTCCAAAAGGATATGTGCATCCTCTGGTTGCTGGGAGACATCTGTGGGTGAAAGTCCAAAAAAAATCTGGTGACTTGAATCACGCTCCACCTTAACTTGTGCCCCTGAAGTGGTGGCTTTCCAGCGAAGGGCAGAGGAGGCTTGCTGGATGTGATGCGCACCCTTCCAGGTTGCTAGACACATCTTGCAATCCTCATGTGACTGCAAAGACTCTGCTGCAAGGACTCCAGAGAGAGAAGACCAGGCCACATGCCAGATCGCTGGGCATTTATTGCCTTATTTGTTGATTTTCTTCTTCTTTTCCGCCCTGGCTTTTAACTCTCCTCCCTTCATTATCTTAGCACGGCTGCAGCCCAGAGCAGGGGGTAAGTGGGTGCGTCTCTGTGGCTGGTGCGAGTGTAGGGGTGCACTTGCAGAGCTCCCTCCTTCAGGCTTCTCTACCTCAGAGGCAAAACTGGCATTTTTAGGACAAAGCAACTTCCTTGACACCACAGCTTGCATCTGCTAGCTGAATCCCTCCTCTGCAGGTAGCAGAGAGCTGAAGTATGTGCTGTAAAAAGCAGGGTTGTGTCTGATGTAAAATACCGAGGCAAGGAGTTGTGAAAGGCCGTTAATTCTCCTTGGTGGTGCCTAGGAACAATCACAAAATGCCTGCTCCCCAGGTACCTCATTAGCATCCTTAACCCAGCCAAGAGGATGTGGCTTTATCCTGCGCTGGGACAGGGATCCTCTCCAGCTCTTGTTTGCACAGCATCTAGCAAAGGACAGCCTTGGATCCGTGCGAGCTTGCTTCGATCAATCCAAAACACAACAATTAATAGTAATATTCCTTAGCTCTAATAAGTCCTGTTTCATTGCCAATGTCCCAGGCTAGAAGAAGAATTTCTTTTCACTGGTATGAGGCTGTGGGCAGGCCCCCTCCAGGCTGGCTTGATCTCAAGTGGGCAAAGTGTTTGCACAAGGTCTCCCAGCAACAATTTCCCAGCATCTGGGCAGTAGGTTTGCAAGTGGCTCAAGCTGAATCAACAGTGACTCCACGTTTCGGGTGACCTGGGTTACTAACTCCTGCGTGACTCATCCCAGACCTGAGCACCAGCGAGATAGTTAAACCCAACACAGATCTCCAGCATTCATCTGCAGCAGGAAAACATACCACAAACCTTTTCTGAGGTGCACCCAGGTCACAGCCTAGCTGGGTGTTCTGGCACCATGCAGTGGAGAGATGATAACAGGGTCTTACATTCTCCAGGCAATTTCTTCCCCAGCTACTCAGAAGGGTCTGAGATGTCTTTTGTTTTGCCAGACGCCATGCAAAATTGTCATGCTGGGGGCACTGGTGATGATGAGGGACGGGCCAGACTGGGATTTCCCCTGTTATCATCACCTCCCTTCCCCCTCTCCCCACCACACATCTTCTTGCAAATGCACTTGGCAAAGTCCGTAGCTGCTCTGCTCTGTGCAGGGCGCCCATCGGAGGCGACGACGAGGGCTGTGCTGCCCATGGTTCCTCTCTGCCTGTATCTGTCACTAGTGAAGGGACAGGGACACAGGGAGGTGTGAAGGGAAGGAGGACAGGCCAAAAAAGGGCTGTTAACTGTGTTACTCTTCCTCTCCTGGGCCAGGCTCGGCAGCCCCTGGGAGCAGTCCTGGGTGCCTGGATGCTCAGCGGTGTGGTGTGTCTGGAAGACAACACACTTGAAGAAGTTGCTTCCGGAAGAAGGTGTTCTATGGGGTATCTTGGTGCAAGCAGCCTTTGAAGGACAGCATGTCACACAGGGTCTGGTTTCAGCAGAGCTCCTGACTCCACCAGTGTCAAGGAATCGGTCCCGATTTTCTCTGTTCTCATAAACAAGCTAAATTCAGTAAACCTCTGGCTGTTCATTGTGGTGGATTGTTTGGCAGCTAGAGAGCTAGAGAGCTTCAGCTCTCTTCTGCTGTAGAGTTCACTATTTTGGCCGAGTGTTGTGATGCAAGCAGGAATTTTCCCATCTCCTCTGCAATTGTCCAGCAGGGAAACGCAGGACTAGTGTCTCCATCCTCGTCAATCTTTTGATGATGCTGTATTCATCTAAGACAGTCTTAATTTCTTCTCCTGCCTCAGAAAGACACTGCCCCAGCCAGGAACCACCAACTACTGTTAAGACCCATACCAAGGAGTGAGCCAGCATCTCTTACTGATGGCGTTCAGCTTTGTTGTCCTTTAACCACACCAAATAAAACTGAGACGTGCTGTGATTTGTACTTATCTTTCTTAGGCTGCAGGGATTTAAGGGGGTTCTTTGTGCAACCGATGTCCTTCCGTAATTCCCATTACTGCTGATGAGAATGACGCATCTCCACTAAATGGATGAATGTCCCTTAAATTAATCTTCACTAAAACATGGGAGTAGGGAAATAAAAGGGAGGTAATGTTTCAATTAGCTGCCAGTTTGGGTTTAGTCTTGTTTTTAAATACAGGAGGGCTCCATACAAGCTATAAAAACCTCACACTATTAAGCAATAGAAGGGAAAATGAGTTTATCTGTAAAAAGCTTTAGTTCTCGGAAATAATAGCATTTATTACATCCACTGCATGTTCTTTCTGTAGATCTCAAAACCTTTCATAGACCCGCTCCACTACTGTTTGGTTAATCTCGTTGAAATGCAGGATGCAGTTTACAGCTTGCATTGGGAAACTGAGGCCCTGGAAGGGAAAAATCCACGTTAAAAACTAAATTGGCATCAGTATTAGAACTAAGATTTAGGAGTGGGGTTCACCACATGACCCTCACAAAAATCGTATTTCTCCCCTTAGCATAAGCATTGGAGGCGCTGGACTAACATCAGATTTACACCAGCTCTACCATGTTGATAAGGCAGAGGGGTGTTGTGGGGGAGGAGGGAAGCCAGCTGTGGTGATTCCTATCTCAGCAATCTGTTTGCACCACACATACGGGAAACTGCTCACAAGATGAGTGGCAACAATCCACCCCATAGTCAACATCGGAGCAGGGGAGAAAGTATCAGGTTTTTAATGGTGCTGAAGGAGGAGGAGGGGTCAACCACTATTCCGTTTGCCCCCCTCTTTACCCTTTGTTTTTCCACTATGTCTAAAAAAAGGACAAGGGAGAGCAGGAGGACATGGACTGAAATGCTTGCAGTCCAGGACACCACCAGAGAGACAGCAAACAGGACTTGCCCAAGGCTACCTGACTGAGCCCGACCGTTAACCCTCCCATCCTGCCTCCCGGCTCACTTTTAACACTCAGCAGCCCTCACTGTGCCTCATGCACCCCCACGAAGTCCTAACCACATCCTACATCCACTGTGCTACCAATGGACGGGTCCCACAAAGAAAAATCCTGTGCAACAAGCTCTCCCCCATCCCTTTCCCCAGTCCAGGCTTCATCTCTAACAATCCAACCAGCTCTGTTAGGACAGGGCAATGCAGTTAATGGAGAGTGAAATTGAAGAAGAATGTGTGGAAGTTGCAGCTTTTATCTCTAAAACAAATAGTGAATTCCTCAGGGCGGCTGCAGCCCCGAACAATGATCTGGGCTGCTGGACCTTTGCAGGTTGCCCTGGTAACTCCCAGGCTGCTTCGGGGCAAATCTTTGTCAAAGAGGGAACGGAAGGCAGCAAAGCCTGTGGGAAGAGATGTGGAGTTGGCGTTTGGAGAGCAGAGTGCACCCAAGTGGAAGGCACGGAAGATATTTGGGTTGGAGGGACACGTTGCACCCGACGCCAAGACCCGGAAGATCATCTTAGGAATTTCCCACCAAATGCAGGAGAGCAGGACTCCAAGTAGCTCTCCTGCTCCACCCAGAAGGAAATTACACTGGTCCATTGTCCAGCAAAAGGGAGCAATCTACCTTTTAGAAGTTCCCTACTGGTCCTTTCCAGCCCACGGACCTCTGCACCTTGAATCTCAGGTTCAGTTTTGGGGTCCTCACTCCAAGAAGGACATTGTGGTGCTGGGGCATGTCCAGAGAAGGGCAACAAGCTGGGGAAGGGTCTAGAGCACAAGTCTGATGAGGAGCGGCTGAGGGAACTGTGCGGGCAGTTTAGCCTGGAGAAAACGAGGCTCAGGAGAGACCTTCTTGCTCTTGACAATCCCTGACAGGAGGTTGTGGGGAGGTGGAGGTCAGTCTCTTCTCCCAAGTAACAAGCGACAGGACGAGAGGAAATGGCCTCAAGTTGTGCCAGGGAAGATTTAGGTTGGATATTAGGAACAACTTCTTTGCAGAGAGGGTTCTGAAGGATTGGAACATGTTGCCCAGGGCAGTGGTGGAGTCCCCATCCCTGGAGGGGTCTAAAAGGCATGTCGGTGTGGTGCTGAGGGACACGATTTAGTCGTAACCTAGCAGTGCTGGGTTAATGGTTGGACTTGATGATCTTAAAGATCTCTTCCAATCAAAACAATTCTGTGATTCCGTAATACCAGCTGGACCAGAGCTGCTACCCCAGAGGGTTTGGGTTTCACAGAAGCCTTGGGCATCACCGTGAAGACATCTTTAGCACCTAAGATGCCTCCAGGCAGCCATGTTTAAGCAACTGCACTGTGCCCTCCTTTTCCAGTGACAACGGCAGCTCCAGCACCACCTCAAATGGCAATACCTACAACTACCCTGGGGACACAGTCACACAAACATAGGTGTCTTGGTCTGGACTTGGACCCACTCACAGACAAATACGTGTGTGCATCGGTGTGTGGTTGAGATGGTGACCGACCTCCTGGAGCATGTGCAGGAGGGTTGTCATCTTGCTGCAAAGGAAATTCTTCATTTCTTCTCTTAAAAAATTAAACCTGAGAGAATCAGATATTACACCTGCCTGAGAGGCCAAGTCCAAAGCGAAGTGGAGGAGCAGAAGGTCTTCAAAACAGGTGCATAGTTGAGATCAGAAGCTTGTTTCAAAGCTAAGGGCTGAACCCAGGTTTTGTAAGTCTTTGCAGGAGTTTGGGAAACTGCACTTGGAGTTCTGAGCGGCGTCCCAGATTGTTCTTAGCTTTCTCGAGACAATTCCTGCTCCCGAGGCAAGCTGCATTTTGCTTCCTTCTGCTGGGTCAGGTCCAGGCTAAGGAACAGACCCCCACATGACACTATTGATGCCCCGTCTTCTGAAATAAATTGCTTCCATTCCCCATCCTGCGCTCACCACAAACTCGCCCCGTTTTTCTCCTTATGAACAACCTCTTTTCCTCACTTCAGATCTATCAGTGAGCTTCACTCTTTCAGTGGTCCCAGTTCCTTGAGGCTCTCTGCCAGGCAGACGTCAGACCATGGGTATTTTTGCCTCTTGCTGAAGGGAGGGTTGGGTTTGTTTTGGTTTTGGGCTTTTCTTTTTTTCTTTTCTTCCTGAAACAGCGGCTGACATGGAGCCGCTGCCCCAGGGGCCCACGTGCTGTCATCCACCCTGTTACTCACAACAGAGGTATCAGCCCCATATGCTGCTCTTCATCTTCCCCTCTTAACCCCAAATTTGAATTCCAAACATCGTTACTTTGTGCCTGGTTGCACAAGGAAGGTGGGTGATGACAGTCAATAAAATCGGATTACCCGCTGGTTAAATGATCCTAAGCTGGGTCTCAGCCCTGGGGTTTTCCTGCTGTTTCCTCGGTCATTTTCTGTGAAAAGAGGTAAGTGTTGCAAGGATGCCCGGAGATGTCAGTCAAGTGTTATGACGAATCTGAACACAGCTGAGAAGGAATTACATGGTACAGAGGGAAAAAAGCTTTCTTTGGGAATTATCCCACCGCTGCAAGCCGCAAGAGCATCTCCTACATTTTCTCCTCCTTTGTCCAGTTGACTGGACGGGTCGTCCATAGCCTTTGGGGAACTATAAACCTCTTACAGTTTCTACGACAAAGAAATCTCATCCTGTGAACATTTCCTCCTCCTACGATCATTTCAGCCCAGCTGAGTAACATACCTTAAAACCACGGAGTCCCTGTTCTGCTCTTTCACAATCTTAGATAAATATTTAGCCGGGACACCAGGAACCAGGTAGACGTGAGCCTGTGTGCGATATCACATCGATATTCTGGTTTCAGTTTAAATCACAATAGAAGGATTAGGAAGACACCTGGCTGAGTTAATCCCATGAGATTTAAACTAACAGTAACATTCATAGTAATTTTTAACGTAAATTCTTATCTTTTTGTTCCCCTTTCCCAGGCAGATGCGCAGACCATTCTCCAAAGGGTTCCTCTAGCAATCTAAGTCTTTCCACATTTGGAGTTGACAGCAAAAGTCTTTACGTAATTTCCTGAGCCCATGACACACCTTGAGCACTGTGTCCGGTTTCGGACCCCTCACCTCAAGGAGGACATTGAGGTGCTGGGGTGTGTCCAGAGAAGGGCTGGTGGTTGGGCATGGGAGCAGGTTGTGCTTTAACAGACATCCAGCTTCTGAAGGAGTCGTGCTAAGTATCTCCTTAGCTTTTTCCTTCAGCGGCTCGTGATTCAGAGTCCTGATCTGACACCCTCTTAGTAATTATCCCCTCGGCGGCAGAGACGAGAGGCAAATCCTGAGCAAGTGGGCAGGTGCCTGCACCCTGCAAAGCAGCAGAAATAATGTGAGTCTTTTCTGCCACCCCCCTGGAGAAGGAGGTTTAGCACCATGTTTCCCATGAAGCGAGGACCATGCTGTTGTTTTAGCCGCCGTGGCAACTGCCAGCAGCCAGGGCTTGCAGCGAGGGAGGAGCTGCGTGACCATGCAGCGGGGAGCAGTCAGAGAGCAGGCTGGTGACCTTCCAGAGATAAACCTGCTGAGTAAGAAGCATTACCTAGCGCGGAGAGCGGAGATGTTAAAAGTTGAGTACCCAATGAACACCACACAACACCCAAAGGAAGCTTTCTGCACAGCATCCACCCTCCTGCTGAGGTGGCCGTGCTCCCCTCCTTGTCTCTTACGGCAAAAGGCGGTCCAGCACGTGTGCTGGGAGCACCCCTGCTGAGAACTGACAGAACTCCCTGCAGAAGTGGCAGGGTGACTGTTCTGATAATTTAAGAGAAAACACAGCCCAGCTCAGTGTTCTAAAAGAGGCTTCGGCATCAAATGCCCTGGAGTTGAGGCACCCATCTGCTGTACAAAACCGAAGGACCAGCACAGCCCAAATCTGCTGATGAGACAAGTCAGATGAACTTCTTCTAAGTCTCAACAAAACATTGCAGCGTAAAACCAATGGCCAAAGAAGTCAGCTTGATTTCTAAGTGGGTTTCAGGCCATTCTGTTTTCATAGAATCATGGAATTATTTGGGTTGGAAGTGACCTCTAAATGGACCTCCTCCAGTCCAACCACCTGCAGGGAGCAGGGACATCTGCACCCAGAGCAGGGGGCTCAGAGCCCCAAACAACCTGACCTGGGATGCTGCCAGGGATGGGGCTTCTACCACCTCTCTGGGCAACCTGAGCCAGGGTCTCCCCTCCCTCAGTGTAAACAATTTCTTCCTTTTCTCTAGTCTGAATCCCCCCCTGTCAGTTGAACCTTTGTCCTGTCCCCACAGCCCCTGCTCAACAGCCCCTCCCCAGCTCTCGCACAGCCCCTTGCAGCACTGACAGGCTGCACTCAGGGCTCCCCGCAGCCTCCTCTGCTGCAGCCTGAACCCCTCCAGCTCTCTGCCCTCTCCTCCCAGCAGAGGGTTCCACCCTGGGGGCATTGCTGGGGCTCCTCTGGCCCTGCTCCAGCAGCTCCGTGTCTCTGCTGGGCTGAGGAGCCCCGAGCTGGCCCCAGCGCTGCAGGGGGGTCTCCCCAGTGCAGAGCGGGGCAGAGGGGCAGGATCCCCTCCCTCCACCTTCTGGCCTTCGTTCTTAGGTCTGTTTTAGTTGCTGTGAAGGGAGCTCTGCTCTTGTCTGTTCTTGCCACAGCCCTCAGCCACCATGGAGACCCAACACACCTTGAAGGACACCTTGTTTCCCAGACACTGGTACCACAGAGAAATGCATTGCAGGATATTTTTGCAGTGTATTATGGGTGCTGGTGCAGTAAACAGGGAGTTTGAGGAGCTCGGCATCACTTCCCTGTGTAACAGGGACACTGCTATACTGATGCAGCTCATGTTTTTCCCTAGGCTGTTTTGACTTGGCAGTTAACACCAAAATATGCTGATTGGGAGAACGGGCAGGGGGGAAATGTGATGTGTTATTAAAAATATTCCGCAGGGAGAGAAGAAACTGCTTCCCTGATACCAGGGGGATTAATAATATGCATCAGCACATTTATTCATTTATTGCAACGCAGACTTCCTGGCTTTTAAGTACTGTGAAATGCAAAGTCGTAGCAAGAGGAGGTGAGGCTGGGCCGAGGGCTGTGGAGAGTCTCACTATGGTGACCCAGAAGCTAAAACCAGGACAAGGAGCCTTTTCTGGGGCCATGCAAAGCAGGTAGGGAGGCTGAAGCCTCTCCTCAAGTCTTCTCAGGGTGACCTTGCCATGCAAAGAAAGTCCACCTTTAACAGAAGGCATCAAGAAAACCAAATTTGAAGAGTCATTTTTGGAGTGAAGGTTATTTTTACCACCTCTGGGGCCAGGCTGTGAAGGTTCATGGTTTAGCTGGATCTACCAGTGCAAAGGGGAGGATTCGGTGCAAAGCTCTGAGCTTATTTTTAGTCTCCTCTGAGCTGCAGTGAACGCTCCTTCCCTGAACACTAGACAAAAAACTTCCAGCGCCCTTTCCTCTCGCCACAAAAAATGTGAAGATCTGATAATAATTTTGTCCTTAGTTCTTTGGGCATGTAGCTTCCTTCGAGACATTCTCAAACCTTTCTTAGAAACAGCTTATGCAAATGTACATTCATTTATTTAGATCATATTTGAAAGTTCAGCTTAATTTCAGAAGGGTTGCGAGTGTCATGGGTCAGACTGAAGCTTGGGTGAGCATCATGCCCAGTCTCCAGATCTAGGAGTGATTCTGGGTGCTGTGTCACCCAGCAGAGCAACGCCCCCCCAGCAAGACCCTGCATCATGATCCCCTGGGTCTTTGTCATCTCCTGATGTGACTGAGGGGGAAGAGGAGGGATCAGGGGAGTTTTGTACCATTGGAACAGACGGTGGAGGGGGTGTACCTGCAGAGAGCACTCCCGAATTAAGTCCCTCTCTAGATAAGAACACCGAATGAACTGCGGCATGGTGAGAATCCCAAATCAAACCCTATCTAGATGAAAATTCCCCAAGTAATCCCCTCCTGGATGGGAATCCAGAATCAACCCCCAAATGTCCATCCCAATGAAAATCCCAAATCCATCCCCAAATGCCCACCTTGATAAAACCCCCCAAATCTGCACCACGCAGGTGGGAATCTCAAACTGATCCCCAAGCCTATCCAGATGAAAATCCCAAATCCCACACCACAAGACCCCCAAATCCCCCCCAGGCCTCTGTCCTGATGAACACCCCAAATCTCCCCAACATGCAGAGGGGAATCCCATCTCACCACCCCCCCACCAAGCCCTCATCCCAATGAAAACCCCAAACCCAGCAAAACCCCCAGATCCACCCATGAAGCTGAGAACCCCAAATCATCCCAAAACCACAATCCCAATGAAATACCCAAATCCCCCCATGTAGGTGAGAACTCCAAATCCCCTCCCAAATCCAAACCCAGCAAAACCCTAAATCCTCCTGAACATCCCAATTCCTATGAAACCCCCAAACTCTCCATGGCAATAGGAACCCCAAATCCCCCAAAACCCTCATTACAAAAAAAAAAAAAACAACCCCAAAAAAACACCTCAAGTCTTCCCCAAACCTAACAAAGCCCCCCAATCCCCTCCATGTAGATAAGTACCCCAAATCTTCCCAAACTCCCATCCCAACAAAACCTCCAAATCCATCCATGAAGCTGAGAACCCCAAATCCCCCCCAAACCCCCATCCCAACCAAAGACCAAATCCTCTCAAACCTCCCAATTCCAATGAAACCCCAAATCCCTCCATGGCAGTGGGAACCCTAAATCCCCCCAAATCCACATTAAAAAGAAAAAAACCAAATCCATCCCTAAACCCAACAAAGCCCCCAAATCCCCTCCATGTAGCCCAAATCTTCCCCAAACCCCCATCCCAACCAAACCCCAAA
>NW_010394607.1:0-2731 GCF_000710305.1 Buceros rhinoceros silvestris
CCACACAACTATACACTACTATATATATAAGCACAAACCGAGAAAAGGGAAAAAAACTGAAGAAGAGAAGGTTTAGATAAGCACAGTTCTGTAACAGTCTTGTTCAAGGTCAGTGCTCTGGGCAGTCATCCAGCGGCAAGGTGGGAGTGAAGACTGTGCAGCTGCAGGGCAGGGAGCAGAATTTGTCTCGCGGCGAAACGGGGGGGGAGAATATCCTCACTGGATTTCAGACCAGACTCACGGCAGTAACAGTTCAGAGTCTGTAGTCACCAGCGATCCGGGGGTTGTAGGCCTCAGGTCTCAGGCCTGGTCGGGCCTGGTCGTCAGCCAGCAGAGCCGCAGGAGGGTTCCTTTCGCAGCGCTGCCCGGAGACAAGAGGAGCCACTGCCCCGCCTGCTGCTTTTTAAAGGCTTCCGACGTAACGTTCCACCTGACTCTCTTAACCAATTAAATGCGGAATTATCGTATTTACATGGAACGATTCTATTTGTCCATTTCCCAAAACAAGGAAGTTTCAGCTCAAACCAGAACAAGGTGCTATGTTACTTTATTTTGCTGCCAGGAGTGTGGCAGTCAGCATGCATTGTCCATATAGGTCACCTACACATGTCTGCTACCATCATATACTAATCACTATTAGTATCGCTACTAATCACCAGACAAAGCAGAATATTCTAACTATTCAAAAGGAAACCCCTAGCTACTACACTGATATATGCTGTTGCATTTTCCCTTGTAGATTCTTCCCCCTTCATCGTTCCCTATTAATGGTCCCTATTTTACATGATCATTTACTATAGGACACTGTAGGAAAACATTAAGATAGATTGGGTCCACAGCTCTAACTTTGTCAAAGAAGTCAACTACCGTGTACAGAAAATAATAATATTGAATTAGTCTCCCACCACCTACTTTTGATAAAACTACAATGTGTTTTATTAACTTCATTTGCCTCCATGCCCTTAGTCACTCTTCTCTACAAAAATCTCTTTACGAATTTACACAGTACTGAATTAAAACTTCTGAATTAGAATGATTATTCTCTGTTCCTCTCCACATACCACTTTCACCTCGTTGGTTAAAATACAGGTACTGTTCTGTCATTAGTCTCTTCTAATTTTCACAAATACATTAAATTTCTTGATATGGCAAAATCGTACTTGTGCAATCTTTACTAATACTTCTGATACTTTACAGCAATTTCTCCCTCTTTGCCAATGCTTTTTCATGAAGCAGTGTAAATTGGGCCTGCATGTTGGGTGTTGCAAGACCCTTGTTCCCATTTTCTCTCCCAATTTCTGTTATGAAATCCATCAGTCACTATTTGGAACTGCCCATTTTTTAGGGAGAAGCATCTAGAACTATAGGAGATTCTCTTACTCAGAGTGAATAGGATGGGATCTGGCAAGATTTCCCTGCCAGATTTCACAAAAACAAACACAAGCTTTTGCAGGATTGAGCTTTCAGTGAGGTTCACATGCCTAAAACCAGCAAAAGCTTGCTCTATACAGCACTGCTTATGCATTGAGCAGGTTCAAAATTTCTGCTTAGAACAATCGCTTTCAGACCTCTGTGATGTGCTGCTTTTTGACCTGCTACTTACCTCATAAATATAATGTGAAAAATTTGGCTAATTTTACTAAAAGATTATCATACTCAATGCACAGTTGCAACATAAAGTAATTATAAAGTTGTATGTACAGACTTATTCTCAGTGGTAAATCAGTAAAGAGTCAGCAGTTAATATGAAAAGAGTACTTACATATCTTCCTGGCTAGTATCTTACAATGTATTATCTACAATCAAGTTAAAAATCCCTCAACTTTTTGTCCATCAGGAAGCATATATACAGATAAAATATGATCCTATGGATTTCCAAATGGAAGATCTACTATCAATAAACATGTTTTAAGTGTGTGTTCATACGTCTTTGTTTCTAATCTACAACTGTAATGAAATTATTGCACTTGAAAAGAATCATAATCCATGTATAAAATGCAATATACAGAAAATTGAGATAACATATATGGCTGATCTTTACAACCAGAGTCACAAAACACGATATTTTAGAAACATAAATACCTGGAAAATCATCTAAAACTAACTTTTATGGAGGGTTTTTTTCACTCCAGCACTTGTAGCAATAGCACAAATGAATTACATAAGTTTCTTCTCTTCCATCAATCTGAAAATGAGATCGTGGTATTTAGAAGCTCCTAAGGGATGATAGACATATTGTAGGGCAACGTTAAAACAGTGAAACATATTCCTAACATTTCCCTGTATACCGTGTTATTTTCGCTTGCTTACAAACCCTGCAAGAACATGTGTATTGGAGGTAACACTTTTAGTCCTTTCTTCCTACCTTACACCAACCTTTTCTGTATAAGTGAGGAGGACTGACACACTCATTACTGAACTGTGCTAATGAAAGGTTACACATGTTCCCTTACAGCTGGAGTGAGAGTGCAGACCCCTAACACGGCTGCTCTCTAACACAGTCAGTCAAAAATGCTTAGATCCTGTATTTCTCAGAGGGTGGCAAAATGCACTCTGCTGGTGCTTTCTGCACATGTGGACCAGAAAATCTTAAAATAACTGCACATTATATGCCCACAATGGGCTTGCTCATGTAAGAGAAAGAGTTATTACTGCTTCCTGTCACTCATGAAGTCCCAAGTGGAGGACCCAGATAAGTGCAAATGGCAGATTTCCCCCCCCCCCTTTTTTT
>NW_010394607.1:2847-16918 GCF_000710305.1 Buceros rhinoceros silvestris
TTTTTTAAGAAGAAATTATGTTAGAAAACCTACAAGGAAAGAAGTAGAGAGCACCCAGACAACAGCTGCCTGATCAGAGATCAGAGAAAAAGGTAAAACACCTTTCAAGTTGAAAGTTTGTGAGCCAAACAGTTTAGTCATGTTAAATTTCTGCTATGCAAACTGAAGAAAAAAAAGAAAAAAAAAAAAAGACGATGACTAAAAAAGATTATAGAAGTGATACAGATGTAAAAACCTAGAAACATGACAGGATTGCAGGGCCATGCCGACAGAATTATCCATTTAACTTGCACACACAGTGACTGAGACCGAGGTAAGTGACCTGCATAGATAGCTGGTTCCTGTAAGCATTTTTGATACTGTCTTTACCAAAACAGGCCCAAAAGCATTCTTGTTCCTGCTCTCTTGTTGATGATGAGCCCATCAATGTGCACATTTAGCTGTGTCCCGGTAAAACAGTGGGTATTTGTTAATTACAAAACCAATGAATCGAATTTACTTGTGGTTCCTGCTGCCTGGAATTCTATTTAGAACTGATTGGAATAACTGATCGAGAATCCAACATGCTGAGAGCTGCAGTCAAAGCTCAGGCAGGTTTCTGATAATTTCTTGAAGGTCTGCTGAGAAGACTAAGTTTCCAGTATTCAAGACTCTGGGACAGGCTCATTCAAGCTAGTATCACAGGTTTTTGTGTCTTGGAGTAGCGAGGCAAATGTTCCACTTCAGAGGGAGAATCAGCAAGTTGTGGGCTTACAGGAACCAAGACTTTGGACGCATGGCTCACATGATTATGTGAGGCCATGCATAACAGAACTGCAAGACTTGCTGTCACTATGCTGCCTGATCCCGCTCACACCAGGGCAGGTCTAATCTGAACAAATAGATTTGATCAGTAGTCACTGGAGTCTCCCAAAGCTTTGGTCTTCTTGAACAAACAAAAAAGGCGTTGAGAACGTGTCCTCTATCTACTTGCTAGTTTTGCTTATAAATTGTCTTGCAGAACTAAATTAATGCTTTAAAAAAAGAATACCACTGACATGAGCTGATTTAGAAGACAAGGGGAAAAAAAGACATCGAAGGGGAATTTCAGTTGGGATCATTCTACTTGTCTGAGCAGCATAACAAGCAATGACACAAAAAAAGTACATCAGTGCTTGCCCTCAGTGCTGGCAGCTGGAAGGAGTGTCAGCTGGTCTGCAGCCAAGAAAACAGCAAATTGTCTCAGCCTGGAGAAGTCTTCAGCTAACATCATTTATTGCAGACTGATACTCTGCCTATAGCTTATCTTTTTATACTCCTGAGCAAAAGGTGAATTGAAGTACGTTGCCATGGGAGTGTCACGGCATGACTGAAGTAGTTTATGACTGACTTAGTGTCATGGAAGGCTTTAAGAAAGGATGGCCTTTGCTATAATGCTCCACTAACTTTGGTGGACTGGGGCTCACATCAATGCACTGAAGGAAGAATAAAGCATAACTTGCTAGAAAGCATCCAGGACGAAGAATCATTTCCTTCAGTTCATTTTAAGGAATTCAGGTTTTTGATTTATTACGTATTTCTTTATACACTTACAGAAAAGAGGTATCTATTGCAATGAAGGCTCTAAATGCAAATATACCACTTGAAATTATGTCTTAGACATCTTTTCCAGGAGATAACTACAGTATGCACTGGTCAAGGAAGGAAAAAAGGAAAGCTTTTCCACAAAGCCTGACTACATAAGAGCACAGCAACAGCTGTATAAAGTCTTTATTGTGGCTTTCACTTCAACAATTTCACACTTCAGAAAGTAGAGAGGAACAAAAACAAACCTTGCAAAGGCTAAGTGTTAACCTCACATAGCATTAAAAGTGTCATGAACAGCATGGAGCAAGCAGTGTTTGCTCAGAGCAATTAGTAAGAACAGAACTGGTGAAATCTCAGAAACATGTTAGTTTATAATGTTTAAAGGACTTGAAATAATGGCTACCACTGGTGGTGTACATCTTGCTGCTGTGGAATAAGAGGGAAAAGGCAGGGAAAACTGATTTCTCAGAAAGTTCAGACTATTTAACTAGTTCCCAAAAATATGCTGTACTTGAAAATCAAACTTATTGCAGATTTACCCATCACTGCCTTCACCGACTATGGAGGCTAAGAGAAAACACTTGATAAAATTTCTAAGTTAATTAAAAAATTATAAATGATAATGATAAATTTCACTAAAGAATTTTCCTCTCTGATGAAATACAGAAGACATGTGATGTGACCAAAACAGACAAAATAGAAAACATTGGTTAATTAATTATTTCTTGGTTTTGGATGCTTGAATAGCTGCTCATCTTTCAAGTGATCTAGCCTTCTCTAAACATTGTTTGTGCAAAGGTAAGGAATTTGTGCATGTGCCAAGAACATGTTAAAGTTTCCTAGGTGGGCATGGCTTCTAGATTTGGCTATAAAAATTTTGTCTGGTTCCTCACTTCAGAGTAACTAAACAAATGCTACCCGGTAGTTCAAGGGATTTGATTATTTAAATATTTGAGAAGCACTTTCCCTGAAAAGAGATTTTGCTGCTTTTTTTTTCCCCCCAATCTTTTTGTTAAATATCTTTATGTTTAATGGTAGAGAAATAAGACTGACATGTTTAAGAAGCATGGTCCACTTTAGATATAGAAATTCTATTTGTGATGGACAGATCCAGTCATGTGTGTTATCCATTAGAATATATAACGGATAAAAAAGGCAAATGTTTTGATCATCAGTTCTAATCTTATTGTCAAAAGACTGCTGAAATAAATGTCTTTTGTTTAGAAAACTAGCACAAAGCCTAGTAACACTCAAATTATGTAGCACTCTTAATGATAACCCAGCTGTGGTGGAAATCTGAAGAAGAAATCACATCTCGTGTCTTCAGCTGGATCCTGAAGTCCATCACCATTGTTTGTCACTCAGCTTCTTCTAAGGTCAGCATTTAGGGTCTTCTATTCAACGTCTCCCAAAGACAAGTGTCTCAATGTAATATTCATTATTTCCATCTAAACCTGCCCTTAATTAAGTTAAAGATGACCCACAGAAATGAAATATATGAACAAAGGTAGAAAACAAGCACTATGCTAACTTCGAAATCCCCTCCCCAAAATCTGCATTAAATAAAGTGGGATCTGCATTAAATAAAGTGATCCCCCCTCCCATGCCCTCCATAAGAAGTGCCTAGCCATCAGCCTGTCATAATTTTCCTGTCAGGCTCTAGGATTTACATTTGCCAAGATAAGCCATTTTAATTTAGGTGTAAAGTGGGTTTTCTCAAGGGTGAAACAAAACTGAAGCTTTTCTATGGACGTAAACTTATTGTTACTTTATTCCTGTTAATGGCTTTAAAGTAGTGAGATTAATACTGTTAAAATTATTCCAAACATTCATCAATAATTCGTAACGAAAATTTTGCTTGACTGTTTCTAAGTGATTTGTTTTGTCCTTTCTGCAGACATTTTAGACATTTTAGTACAATAGAACAAATGTCCTGCAGTCACTGTACTGAAACAGAGTAGCTTAAGCAGCTATTGTTGAATATTTATGTAGTGACTTTTCAAATGCGTAGAGCTGTTTTATACAAAACCTGCTTCTAAGACTTCAAGGTAGTCAAGCCAATAAATAATTAAATAATGACATACAAAATAATAATTCAATAATGAAATAATCAATTCAAACATTAGTATTTTCAGTTAGTGAGCAACATATATCCAAAACTAGGATTTTGCTGAATATCCAATAATATAAAGCACAGTGGCTTCATTAAAAGTTTCTGAACAAATGCAGTCAGGTCCAAATAGATGCAACATGGTACCATGTGGAAAACTATCTCTCTGGGGAGAGAGGAAAGAACTGTAACACTGAGATGTTGAATAAAGGAAAATGTCCACAGGTTGTTTGAAAACAGCTGTTGGTCCAGAAGAAGATAACCTGGGCTGTTCTAAAGAATTAATCTTTGGAACTAGTTTAATTCATTTCTGTTAAATAGTAATGGTAGAATAGTCTAAGCAATATATTCGAAACTGGAGTACATGCCTTAAAGAAGATTAAATTAGGAAGCATTTATCGTTGCTCAGGAGGTTCATTAACAAACTTACTCTGAGAACTGCTTATCTGAAGAAAAAGGATGTAAAAGTCGAGGTCATGCACTTGGAGCTAAGAAGAATTTCTGTTACAAGCTGTGGGCTAATCAGTTTTAAGCATATGAAGAAACAAAGAGATGTGTTTATTTAAACAGAGAATGACTGCAGGTTATTAATATAAACAGTCTGTGAAAGAAAGCAAATTAAAACCTAGTCTATTTCAAGACATATTCTTGTGAAGGAAATTATTAATCTGCAAAGCAATGGTGAGACCTTACCTGGAAAAAAATTTCCAAACCCACATTCCTAAACAAAATGAATTCAATCTGCTAGAGTGGCCTTGAAAATAATGTTTTCTTGGTGGACAATAAAAATGGACGGTCTATCTAACAACAGAATGCTAAAAAGCAATTGGTTAGTCTAAGAAATGAAAGCTGTATTCTGTAAATACACTAAATGCAATACACATCAAACAACATTGAGGGAAAAGAACAGTTTAAGCTAAAATAGAAAAAAAAAAAGGCATAAATTGTCCATTTAAGAAATAATATGATGGCAATCCTGCAGAAATGAGACTCCAGAGGAGCACTCCCAGATAAATAGTCAGAATAAAACCAAATAAAATAGCTAACTTAAAAGGATGTTCAATGGGTTTATGAAAAGCAATATCTAGCATGGTTTCCAGCAGTACTGGGATGACAGTCGACAGCCAGGAACTACCAGTGTACTGACATAAAATCCTAAGGATTTCTTCTTTTATATGGTTTTATATTAAATGTAGAAGACATATTCAAGTCCCCACATTATTTTTCCAGTTCACCTTACAAAGTGGATGTTCGTAAAGCAGGTGTTTGCAGCAAGATAATAAAATCTGCACACACCTTTATGAAGAGACTTCATGTAAGGCTATGAGGTACTTAAAACTGAAAGGTACTTTTGCCCTTTTTTATGAGTTTGTTTCATTTTTAGGTGAGTATCTATTTCATATCAAAGTAAATACGGGCATCACTGCCTTTCAGAAGTACGACAGTCTGCTATTTCATTATTTCTAATTAAGGAGGTTTTTTTACTTTCACGCCTGCCCATAACTTGTATTGCTGTTAACGGGAATTCCATCTGTGCACTGATGTGAGAACAGACCCCTCAGATATCACGTAAAAAGCTTTACAGTTAACTGGCCACTGTTGACCAACTGAGCAAACTGATATCCTCAAGCACTATTTATAAGTAATTGTAGCTAAACTAGAAAAAATATTTTATGAGTTCTGAAGGTCAGAGTAAGGGGAAATAAACAGTTTAAATTAGGATAAAGGTACCATGAAGATATCAGTTCAGTTCATCCTAAACTAATGAACACACTTAACCCTCCCAAAAGCTGTTCGAGTAGCATGACGTTTCACCAGTCCTAGGTAACACAGAAAGTGGAATTCATTATCAAACAGAATTCAGCTGTCCTCTGTAGACCAGTTAACCTGACTCCATCTGCTATCAAGGAAGAAAATGACAGGGAATAAACCTCCTCTTGGAAAACATCTCTCTCTTTTTCCGGTAGCTGAATGACCCAGTACAGGATGTCTTTGAGTTGCACCCAGAGTTTGAAATGCTTTGGGGGAATCCTTGAGTTACAAACTGGCTGTCTCTTTTGTAGAATAGCTCTAAAAAGTGTCAAGAAATATCATTATCCTCTTCCTGATTTAAATCATAAAAAATGCACATAAAATTGCATTTCTGATTAAATAGATAATTTCTGAAATAGCAAATGTTGTTTAGAAGACAGATGATTAATGGGGGAATACAGTATTTAAACTGGAAAGAATCATTTTAAGAAACTGTTACTATTCTAAAGGCAGGTGGTTTACATAGTATTAGCATAATTATTTATAGCTATGGTACTAGGAATCAGTAATTACTATGGAAATAATCTAGATCTCCCCGCAGTAATCTCACACGATTTCTCAGTAATAAACTACTACATTCGTTTTCCAGGCAGAGTGGAAGCAGTCTCACAGCAGTAAATAATGTTTTTTTCTATTAGTGTTATTATTTTGCTGTTTCACAGAAAGGACACAGCAGCAAACTGAGCAGCAGTTGTGTGAATGCAGTTTAAAAAAACCAAACATCAAACTACTAAGCTTGTGATCTGACTGCCCTATAAGCCTGCTCATCATCACAAGCCTGAATGCACACATAAAGCTTATAATGAAACGTGAGCCTATAAAAAACATGGAGGAAAACAAACTTTGCTGACCTAGAATGTGGGAAATACAACCAGCCCCATGTACAGCCGCTGAAATTATAGGAAGAACCAATGCTAAACATCTGATATGGCCAGGATACTGGAGCTGAATTTTCAATTTTATCCTTTGTCTGTCTTAGAAGTAATAAATAAGCAATTAGAAAAGGAACAATAGATTACCAGAGAGGGGGAAGGTTTACACAGTAATTAATTTTCCTTCCTAAAACATAACTACTTGCACATATGATGCACAAATTAATTCCTTTTTCGTTTTAATGTGAAGGCTCCTATTGTTTTGTGATTCATTTGCTTCTCACACCTTTCCTTTTTGACTATGAGAAATCTAAAACCAGACAACTTCATTAAATATAAGACTATTACAATAAAAGCTCAAGTATGCTATCTCATGGTAAGAGTCCCAAAATAAACAGAGTCATCATATGGAAACAGCCCCACTGGGAGTAGAACTGACATTTGAGCTCTAAATAAAATGTGGATAAACCCCTACTTTTGATACAAATACATCTAACTTCGAAACTACTGGCTGTAGAGATGCATTTTGCAGCACAGAGTGACCTCTAATTATAAGGACTTATCTTCCCCTGCCTGAATTTGAATGCTTTAATGTCAACACTGAGGGGAACCTGGGACATATGTCTACTTGCATATGTATTGAAAATATACATGTCGTTATGATTTTATCTCCTGAGTGCAATTCAGTGGGGTTTACTTCCATATGTATATGAGTCCCTTTCACTCGATTGTTCTCTTTTAGTCACACAAAGAAATGAAACCCCAGTGAATCTAGTCACCAGGTGGCTTTTGCTTTTCTTCACTAGTAACAGCTACAGAGCCTTATTTGGGTTGGATTTTCTCAAATGCTGGACTTGTTAACACTTTTGAAACAGAAGAAAAAGAAAACAGCACATTTAATTTCTCTCTCAGTATGAAAGGGATGTGCAAAGAATCAGCGTGTTTCTAACCAGGCAGTAACAGGTATAGTACAAAACATATTTACAATGCTTGAAAAATCTGAAAAAGAAAGCACTCTAGCTGAAATAGAAGCTTTTCACTGGCTCTTTTAGTGCATGATTGTCAATATGCTAGGGGGAAGAAGTAGTATTACCCAGATGGGATCGATTTACAACAAGGCAGCCAAATAATGCAGGTTTACAAAAGATGTAGAGCTTGTTTTTGGAGAAAATACCATTCCGGAGAAAAGAATACCATTCTACTGCCACCAAAGCAGAGTGGTGTGCACATTTAGTAAATCTTTTCTTAGCTGCAAAATTAGTGTCAAATTGCTAAGGCTGTAAACTACGTCAGCATAAGTCACTCTCATTAATTTGATGGGTGAAGCAGGATTTTCAAAGAGCAGGCTTCTCATTCTATTTTTTATTTTAATCAGCTAAATAATGAGATGGGGGGTAGAGTTGCTTAACCAAGGCGAGGCAAGAAGAAAGCAGAATCATCTTAAAACACCAATCCTGGATTTAATAGCCTACAACAAAACACTAAGCAGGTCAGCTTCATGGTTCAGCAATTCCTAAAAGCCCTGTCTACTTCTCAGCAGCTTATTGGCGGCTAGTGTGTAAGATCTCCCAATGAGATCTGATTTACAGCTCTGAAGGGTTTTGCTGCTAAAACGAAGGGCAAGAATGGTACACTGTTTTCTGTACATTCTGTGAATACATATATTCAAAAAAACCCCCAAACCCCCAGAAACCAATTTGGACTTCACGATAAGGATCTCTTGCATTTTTCATTGACATAAACAGGTCACAACGCCTGGAAAAGCTTACGCAGAAATCAACAGCAATCTGGTTTGTTTTTTTCTGGGTCAAAGTCAGAATTTATCTTGTTAAGCTATCTAATTGAACACAGCCCATGTGGTACAACAGGACTAAGTGCATTAAATGAGGAGGCAGTGGGAAGGGGGGCGCATTTATATTTGTGTGGTTCTGGGCGGGTGCAGCTTCCCGGAAATATTTACATTACCTTCGAAATAGCTTGTTGTTGTTGTTGTTGCTGGAGATAAAGGATGTCCAACTTCCATAATATCTTTTATGTACATATACACATATTGTCCAAAGCTAGTTTAGTATGTTGTGATTGTGAGGTGATATTTCACCCTAGGTAAAATAAACATGTCCTCTATTTTCCTGGGGTAAATGTGAAACAATTTTATTCTTGTCAGATCAACAGTGGCAGATTTGCATTGAGGTAAGCAGGATCAAAATCAGACCTCAAATGTCAAGTGAGCTAAAGCCACAAACAGCAAAATTTAAACCACAGTTGCACAAACCAGGCCTTATGCAGAACTCAGTAAAGTGAATTATATATAATAACACTTACAGTTTCCTAGTACTATTAGATTTGCCTTTTTACATAAATGCTTAAGTTATGATAAAGAACAGAACTGTGTCAGTTCTTTTCAGTCTCAGCACATTTGCTATTAGCATAAGAAATGCTGCTTATAGCAGAGGCAGCCGTGCTTGAAATTTCTGAATTAATGGATTTGATTTCCTCTTGAGACAAACCATCAGCCTTGCAGTAATGGAAATAGATATAGTTGGTAAAACAAATAAAAAGCTGGCATGCAGATAAAATGGGTTTCAGTTTAAAACAGTAGTGTTGTAATTGAAGTGAACAATTACAGGGTTGCTCCTAGGCACAAAAGAAATACCATGAAAATGAAGTAATGTTTTTGTTAAGTGTAGTCGTTTCATGAAAATGTAGAGCTGCAGATGTCATTGTCTGGAAAAAGGAAAACTATAGTTATTCTCCTTAGCTGAGATCCACTGATAATATTTTGCTAATTTTAATAACAATTACTAATATTAAACTTAAATTTCACGCAGGAGGGAGAGGAAAGAGAGAGGGGAAGCAAAAGCTTTACAAGCAGTACTAACCTAAGGCTTGCTCGCCTTCCAAGGGATTTCAGTTATCAAGGGTCAGAAGCCTGGAGTAAAAATCTTTGGAGGACAGGGGATGGGAAATAATTTTCTGTTGGTAGAAGAAAGCTCTCTTGTCTGCATTCTTTGTCAGGGCTATAACACTGGAAAGGCGGGAAGGGAGGAATGCTGGCCATGCTGTGTAATTACCAACAGGAAACTATGGGGTGGGGGAACAGGGGAGGAACATGGTCAGCATCAGATCTCTTTACCAAAGATATTTTCACTATCTGGGTCGGGCTTCTGACTGGCTTTCAGCTATATACAGTAGTGGGAAAAGCAGGACCTTTCAGCATATGAGGGTCTTTCATGTTAACGTGTAAAAGCAAAAGTAATGAAGCACACTGAACACCACCAATGTAAGTGTCATCTCAAATCTGAGAGTGCATTCATTAACTCCACTGCAACAAAATGCTCTGCTGTGTCCTATATTTCCTCTTGCTTTGTATGCATGACAGAAAGTGTTCTCATCACGATTCTCTGCAGAGATCTATTAATTAACAGATCATGAATAGTAACTTGACAGTCAGCAAAGCACACAGCTCTTCTTGCCACGGGTAAGCCACGGGATGCCACCGAGCACAGCAAATGCTGTCCACCCATTACTTTTCTATCACCAAGAGTTTGAATTTACAACACTGTGCTACATGATGCAAGGCACGGCCAATGGCTCCGCATTTATGTATCTGAAGAACGGTTAATGCGTTTCATAGCTGTATTGGCTTTGTGGTTTCAGGAGCAAGTTTTCAGGCATTTTTAGTCTCCTGCTGTATTGGTGGGGATAACTGTAGTGAGACACAGGACACTGGTGAGCAGGCACTGTCTGGGTTGCAGCCCAGCTGTCTTGGGTCTGGTGGGAAGCCTTCTGCAGGTCTAGGTCACTTGCTGAGGGCTGCAGATGCACCTTTTCCCAGAGCCTTTTGTGAGGGTACTATAATTGCCATGGTTTGTTACAATCCATTATTTAATTACATCAGTTTCCAGTGTCCTGCATGGCATTTCACACACCCAGGTGAAACTCCTACATATAAATGAATTTTCTACTATAACTACTGTATCAGGCACATCTTTACTGCAAGACATGATAGCAACCTATTTACATATGTCACTCTAAAGTGCTCACCCAGAAATTTTCCTGCTTTCTTCACACTCTTGCACTTACATAAATACTCCCACGCAGTACAGGTGGATTTCTGAATCATCAAGTGTTTCTCTTCCATTAGGAGACATTTTTCGAAACAAATTAATGCCAAATGTGTTTATTACTTTGTGTTTTAAAAGCTCGTCTGAAATGTTTCAAACAAGATGATGTGCACCCATGGAATTCAATATACACTTAATCTGTGGAGGAAAGAAATGTCTGACATAAAGATTTAAATCTTTATTTTCCTCCCTTGACATGGTGGCTGGTGACACAAAAATGTACTTTTTTTTCCCCTTTGACAGAGTAATAAAAATCTCATTATCTCTGAATAGGCAGCAATTTCGTTATCTAATCTTTTTACCAAAAGGTTAGTTAATTAATCAGAAACAAATCCTGATTATTATTTCAATAGAATTAGAAAGACAAATCACCAGAGTACTGCTAAATAGGGCAGGCCTGTGGTTTAACCTGCCTCATTTACATCCAAGTACAATGATTGTCAGGAGCTCGCAGTGAGCAAACAGCCCCAAGAACATAAGCCAGCAGATGGTTTTCTCTCGTTGCTAGCCTTTCCTCTCCTCTAATGCCTCTGATCCCATTACCTCACTGAATCCGTTACCACGGTAACTGTTAAATTGCTGTGAAAGGCATGGTAATAAAGTAACCTGTCACACTGGCAATAAAAGCAGCAGAATTTTCCTGTTCACTGAACTTTTCAGCTCATCAATACTCACTTTACGGAGATATTCACCACTACACACAGGTCAGCTGCAGGAATTGTTCTCTGAGGCTTTTGAAAAGCAAACCAAAGTTCATGTAAACATGGTAAAGGTATAATTAAAGACTGGTCTCAGAAACACACACAGACCTAATGCTTTGCTATTTACTATAGAAGGTTAGTATGAGATTAGAGATATTTAGGTTGCTTCTTTTTTTAAGCACGCTCTATAAATAACCGTACTGCAGGCAGGAAGGTGATTAATCCAAAATAATTTTGATAGTGTTTATAAACCATAACATCCATTGCATCAGACTGCTTACCTTTAGCAGCTGTACTCTGCCCTATTTGATAAAGTGGATTTTGTTATCACAGAATAACCTGACGCCAGAAGGATTCATCTAGAAGGGTTTTCCAGCATTTGTGTTATGTTCCACTGTTCTACAGACAGGTTTGTGCAATATGTGGCTATTTCCATTAATAACCCCTTACTGAATGTAATCCTAGAGAGAAAAAAAGCATACAACCACTGTGCCAGTCCTTCCATCTGAAAATGCTTTTCCCAGTTTTCAGATGTAACATATACTGCTACAATTTTTATCCAAAAATAAGGAGCAAGATCTTTCTTTCTTTCTTTCTTTCTTTCTTTCTTTCTTTCTTTCTTTCTTTCTTTCTTTCTTTCTTTCTTTCTTTCTTTCTTTCTTTCTTTCTTTCTTTCTTTCTTTCTTTCTTTCTTTCTTTCTTTCTTTCTTTCTTTCTTTCTTTCTTTCTTTCTTTCTTTCTTTCTTTCTTTCTTTCTTTCTTTCTTTCTTTCTTTCCTTCTTTCTTTCTTTCTTTCTTTCTCTCTTTCTCTCTTTCTCTCTTTCTTCTTTTATTATTTTTTCTTAGAAATACATGGTAAGAGGTTTTTCCACAGGGCACATGTACTGTTTGGCTGAACGTGAAAATGTCATGTGGAAACACCCTCCTCATTTCAATTAGGTTCACAGAAAACTGTAGGAACAGGAATGAAAAAGAGAGTGCATATCTAATCCTTGTTATTAGCTATTTGCAGACTCTACACTTTCATCTCCATTTGGTAATGCCATTAATTATACAGCACTAATCTTGGAATATATTGGAGCTTGCTTGTTGATGTAACTTCTCTTTCAGTCTCTTTTTTAAAAACTTGCAGATGATTACAGCTAGTTATGAAAAATTGAAAGCATTTCTTCGACCGACAGCAAGCGTGAACTATAGTGCCTATCGCAGCTGTAGGCCATAAAAGAGAAGTGTCTTTAAATAGGAGCCACATCATATCGTCTGAGAGTATGGACATAAAGCAAGGCTTGCTGTAGATAAATCTTTCTTCACACTGTCTTCAACTTTTAGACATCTGCGTTCAAGTCAATAATCTTAGACTGCTGTGGTAGGGGCTGGTTTTACCCTCCCAACTGAAGCCAAAAACTTCTCTGAACTCTAGGAGCTGTTTGGGGAGGGAAGGAATGAAATATTATGTCCTGTTATGTATTTCCACTGCATTCAGTGACATTTTTTGCAGTGACAGGTTTTAGTTCCTTGCAAAGGGCAGAGTTTTTCCAAATGCACGAAATGTTCGGAGGAAGTTTGTATGAAGAAGAACAAACCAACTGCACACAAAACTGTAAATTCATAGTCTTCAGCAGAGATACAGTTATTAACCCACATAAAATAAAAGAATTTATACTGATCCTTAACCTAGATTAAACAGGATCTTTTCTGAGATTCAGGAAACTCTTAATTTTTCTGGTATCTGGTGAGTATAACACCTGCAGATATGGACAGGAGTGGAAATACATCTGTCTTCAAATAAGCCAAAATTTTTGTTCTTTCCAGGTGGTTAGTATAGGGAGCAATGTTCTGAGACCAGTGCAAGAAGTCCTAGTAAGATACACTGGGCAGAGTCTTCACTCCATACTCTTTTATGTTTAAATAGACCAAATGTCAGGAAGGGTAATGTGCACTTAATTTCAATGGAAGAATCAAGTTTTTAATAGCTGCCATTGTTTTAATTTAAAATTTACTTTAAACTGTGTGCTTGCTAGATTATTCATGATTATACTGGCAGAATGTAAACATAAATGAGATGTCGACATAGATAAATTCTTTCCTTTGAAAATGTGTATGAATATTCATGGACAATATTTGTTAGCTCATTTTCCCAGCTCTGGTTTGGATGCACAGAGCAGGTTTTCTGTGCTCTGAGTGAGCTTTTTCCATTCAGAAAAGCTTTTCTGCTACATAGATTTTGGTGGTGTAAAGAGGCACAGTCTTTGAATGGCAGCTCTCTACTCCAATTTGATTTCACCATCCCTGTAGCAGCAATTACATATTCAAAGAACATCAAAAGTTCACACTGGGCTGAATTACAGCTGAATCCATTTATACTGGCAGACCTTATGTTTGCCTCACTGAAAACTGTAAAGTTACAGCACTAGAGAGAAAAAATAGTGTCAGAAGAGAATTAGAGCTGCTGTCTTTGAAAGAGAAAGAGGAATAACTGTGACCCTCCTTCCACCAGATGCTGTGTCCTTACTATTGTCCTCCTCAACAGCACGTTGTGCCTAGACTGGCTATATAGCGTGTAGTCTTTTTCTCCTCGGATTAAATTCATCCCTGTGCAGTGGAGCATCACACAACCTCAGCATCACATAAACCCCAGCTCTGCTTTCAGCCCCTGTGTGCTGCACAGGCTTTGCATGGGCTTTGCACAGGTGTGGATTGCACCTTTCAGCTTTAATTCAAGAAGACACGTGGCTATGTGTTAAGGGTCGAGGGACCGAGGTACCCACTCCTCGAATTACCTTAACGAATCCTTCTGTCCTGAACAGAGACAGAAAGGTTAAGAAAAAAAGGGGAAGGAAGAAAGTCACACCTCAGTCTGTGTCCGGAACTGAAACAAACTTTTAA
>NW_010394608.1:0-12108 GCF_000710305.1 Buceros rhinoceros silvestris
ACAATAATATAAGACCTGTCAAATTTTGTATAGGAATTAGATCTTATATTCTTAATAAATATTCCTCAGCTAGATCGATCACCCTATCAGAATTACCATTAACAATTAAGACGAAATGAGTGGTTGATCTTCTAAAATTCCAATACAAAATTTGACAGGTCTTATATTATTGTTAAATGTGTTTTGAGAGAAAATATATGAAAAAAAAAAAAGAAGAGCAGCAAACTGATATTTTAACATATCTTTCCACGTGGAAATTAGCATGTTCCCCATGCTGCTGTTCTTGGACTGTGTACTTGTTACCTTTGTATTTCATGCTATACAATGCTGTTTTTTATTAAGACGAAATGAGTGGTTGATCTTCTAAAATTCCGATACAAAATTTGACAGGTCTGATATTATTGTTAAATGTGTTTTGAGAGAAAATATATGAATATGCACTTAAGTCAGCAGTGTTAGAGTCCACTAAACAAAACAGAATACATTTTATCACCTCCCTAAATTAACTTGACACAAATAGTGTGGGAGACACTGTAGGTGACTGCTACATTCTGTCACTAATGTAGCAGTGTTAGAGTCCACTAAACAAAACAGAATACATTTTATCACCTCCCTAAATTAACTTGACACAAATAGTGTGGGAGACACTGTAGGTGACTGCTACATTCTGTCACTAATGTAGCAGTGTTAGAGTCCACTAAACAAAACAGAATACATTTTATCACCTCCCTAAATTAACTTGACACAAATAGTGTGGGAGACACTGTAGGTGACTGCTACATTCTGTCACTAATGTAGCAGAAAGACACATGCAGTTCTGGTTATAATTTTTATTCCCAACGGTGATTATGAAGCCGCAAATAGTGAAAAAATTCAGTCTCTCCTTATCGATTGGAACTTTGAAAATCTCCATATGACTAACAGTATGTGCAAACATTCCAGTTAAAGCGAACGCAATGTTTCACAACTGAGAAGCTTTTCCAAAGCACCCATTTTCTCACCATGTGGTAGACAACTTAGTAATTCTTTTGAAAAAGTTACTCTGGCACTACAGATTGCCTTTAACAAAAGGATAAAATCTCAGTTACGAAGCGAGTTATAGCAAATACCAACCATACCCCCAAGGTCAAAATGCCACTGAATATGCTAATTATCGATATACATTTAGCCAGACCAGCACCACGCTATCACTGTGCTATTCAAGGATAACATTGTTACCTCTATTTTTTTGTCACCAAAAAAAAAAAAAAAAAAAAAAAAAAAAAAAAAAAAAAAAAAAAAAAAAAAAAAAAAAATTATCCTGCTGTCCTGAGAACAGCACAACTGCTGGGAGCAAAAGGAACGAACCTGAGGAATATAGCATCAATTACTTAATATTTGTCATTCTGTATTACCCCTTGCTGTGTATAAAGAGGCCTGTTCTATGGAAAAAATTCATTTAAACCCCAGCATGATTCTACTATATGTATGCATTTTTGTATCACTACTGTATATTTATAACATCACAGATTTTAATTTGCTTTTCTTTCATCTAGTTTTAAACATCCAATATACTTGGCTTCCTTTGGAATCTGTCCTATGGCCAAAAAGCAGTAAGTATTTATCCTTTAATACTTCAGTCTACACAAACAAATATAGCAAAAAATGTTCTTTAAAAAAAATATTCCTAAATTACAGTCACTTTTATTAAAAAATTGGTAAGTAGTTTCAAGCAGTTTACTTACCAAGAATAATTTTGTTTCTCCTTGAAACTTCTTACCATCTCCATAACAGTCACGGAGGGGTTGGTAATTTCAAATACTACATAGATCAAATCTACATCATCTACAATTCCAAATAATCTTTAAAAGCATGTAACAAATGGCATTATATGTCACAGACTACTTAACATATTTCATTATACATACTCGTACATTTTCATATCATCCTAAACAATCTTTTTTTCCCCGTACTTATACTCTTTGGAGTACACTGACATAAATACACAGTGATGCTTACAAAACACTGCCTGACATTACACACCTCTTTATACAGACCAAAGAGAAGTCAATTACAGGGAGCATTAACTGTTATTTTGCCATCTACTTTCTTTAGTGTCATGCCTTTACACACAGACAAAATATGTGAACAGAGTCAGCTGTAACTGATGTATCACAAGAGCTATATTACTGGAGACAGCTTAAGAGGATGTACTTACTGTGAGACAATGATTCTAACGGCTTTCGCACTCAAACTACTTAATACTAAGAGCGGTGTTTACTACCTTAGAGGATCAGGCCAGTGCATGCAAACCTAATGCAGTGTTGCAAAAGTTGTACACACCTCTTAATCTGCATCACTGAAAATGCAGAGAAACAGCATCAGTTATTTTAGCTTAATAGTATTATCTTTCATATAAGAATTCTAATTAGATTTACTAGGTGGTAAGGGCAAGGAACTTTGCCTCCCATTTGTGAAAACTGAGAAAACCAAATTAGATGTCATTCTGCTATTATCTCAGATTTTCCAGAAATGAAAAGAAGGAAACAACAACGCATTAGTGTAAAATGAGATTAAGTGACAAGCCCTAATCTTCCCCACATCAACTTTAACAGTGAAAAGGCTAAATTCTTACTAAAAAAAAAAAGTTATTTAACAATACTTAATAAAACATTTTGTACCCTCTTATTATACAGCGGTGTTTCAGCATAACAAGCAGGATTTGTCCAATCTTGCTATCATTTTGCCCAGTTAGGATGTGCCACTACATTAGCAGAGCCATCGGAGTTAACTCCAGAAGTAGTTCAGGGTTGTTTCAGCCAAGCCCCAGTTTCATGTCATTCCAGAACTTGTGTTCTCTGGGGCCATGGGGCAGCATGTATCCAACTGGGGCTATCTGGAAATTTTCTAGGAAGGTTAACTTTTGTCCTGAACTAGAAGAAAAGCAAATTACTTGCTATGAAAATTACAGTACAAGGTAAAACCTCTAGTTTTATACTTCTTATATGTAAAGAATGTGAGGAAATTAGAACACAAAACTGCTCTCGTAAATGACTATTGAATAATAAGATAAACGATTTATTAAAAATAAAATATGCTATTTAAAATAATTCAATTAAAAATGAGAATAGCAAGAAGGCTGAAAAATTAAGTGAATTATTTGATCAATTGTTTATGTGACATTTTGAGGCTATATCATTTTACAGAAATGCAAATTACTGAGACCATATTTAGCTACACGTAATTCCACAGTCAATCACTTTGTACCAGTTAGGAGATACTGTAATACTTCCTGGATAGAAAAATGGGTGTAACATTCCAGTATAGACATAGTTGATAAACATTGTGTTGTTTCTTATTCTTGAATAGTACTTCTTTATAATGCTGTGGTTTACCTATGAATTAAACTTTCAAGGGAGGAAAAAGGTGATTTTCCAAGATGTACAGATTAGCCACAAAAACCCAGAACTATGACCTTCGACAGCACTGGTTACAAGAGAAACACCTTGGGGCTATCTATTTTCTGTTATCGGTGCATAGACTGAACAGGCAGACTGCTGTCATCTCTTATTTACTTCTAGTTTTCTGTAATTCATTATATATAGACTCTTTCTTATACAAAATACAAACTTGTGAAAGAGGGATAACAATTTAATAAACATCAGTCTAAGCCTATTACCAGTATGTGAAAATCAGAAGACCTCCAAAAACCCCAGTGTTTCCTCATTAAGTGTAGCAAGACTAAAATAAAAATAATATATTACATATGAAAAGTAAATCAATTTTCTTAATGCTTCAGTTTTCTAGGTTTAACTAAGTACCTTTACCCACTATAGGTGGAAAAGATGCTCCAGTCTCTTCTGTCATGTAACACTACAGTAACCCCTTCACGAAAACTCAGTCACATGTAGTGTGTTTGCACTTGGTCATAACTTCAGAATACCCACATTATTCAACCTTCTTTTAATTGTTTGGCTTTGAAGCGGTATATTTGGGAAGTTTAAATCTTCATTCATAATATCGTTGAGATCATTTAATCTTCGTTAATATCGTTCATAAATGTTGCAGATAACATCATTAGGAGTAGACCGTGATTTCTACTTACAGTATTCATTCATGTTTCAGTAACCATTTTAAATGTTTTCTATTTGCAGGAATATTTTAAAGATGGCAAATTAAATGTAACTATTATATGCCTGCAAGTAATTTTGAGGCAATACTACTTACTAATCTTACAGAATAATAAATAAGTCTCTTTCAGAGATTCATAAAGCTTCCTGAATTCCTTTTTTTGTAGTTCCAAACTGAAAAACAAACACCACTAAGGAGTAACAACCCCAATACAGAAATACAATACCTACAATATATTCTGAGAAAGACAGAATGAATATAGAATACTAAATGCAGGATATAGTAGACTATACATTGCCATGTAAATGTTCATTTAAGACAAACAAATTATTAAATGGAGCAGACTAATATAACTTCATGTAAAATATACTGAAGTAGACAGGAATTTATATTATACTTTCAGAAGAATGTATAAAAATAATGCACACATTCAAGGTACTTCAACAATTGAGACTACAGAAACTCATGACTTGCCAGCTCTTTATAGGCAATTAACAAGAGTTTCCCGATCCACGGTGTATGATGATGTATAACATTAAAAGATTTTTTTTCCATCTGTGAAGATATTAATTTAGATTTTCCTCTATTCATACAAATTTTCAGGTATGATTTTTTAAAAAGAATTTTGCAACACTAGTAATAATCTGGAATGTCTCTGTGTTAATCTCAGCAGAGTATGAAATCTTTTTCCTCTCTCCAAAGATTTTCACCTGGACAGTGATGGAGTGCACCAGAGCCATTTAGACCATAAATATGTTTTATTGTAGCTACAAGACAGAACACCTTCTGTCAAAAATTTTCCTGAAGGGAAGCAGGATTTATTTTTAGCAAATACAGAAATTCTGTATTTTTTTCCCTCCTGCTTTGATCTCAAAATAGCAAGAGTGAAGGATGATTACAGTAATAAATATGCTGTACTTACAGTAAATACACTACAGCATGTAATGGAATCTGGCACAGTGCTATTGCCACATAGAAATGTAAACAGGTCTACTTAGCACACCACTGTTTCAACAAGACTTCACTGCACCCTGTTCAAAAGTTATCTTGGTGCGTGGTCCATCACTTAGTGGGCTATGCAGCGTGTGCGTGTACGGCAGCTAACACACCAGCCAGCAGCTTCAAGTGGCACCTCTGCAATCTTGTGCTATGCACGTAACAGCCCTGGCTCAAACCAGGTGCTATCAACTAAGCAGTGAGATGCACTTCTCTCTCACAATGTTTGGGGAGAAAAAAAGGATCCCCTTCCAAGACAAACTCTTTCGCATTCATATCCGTCCTTAAAAATTTCCAAAGCAAAATGCTGACTAAAGAGAGAGGAGCTCTGCAAGCTGTTCACAACTGTATAAAAACAGTCAGGTTGATGTCCCTTAGTCCTGCAGTCAGCCTAACCCAGAAAAAGACTGTACATCATATTTCTCATTTCCGGATTACCCTAATTCTCTCTGCTGTGGAATTTCAGTCCAATTCTTAAACTGCCCAGCTAGTTTCCATACAAAAAAGAACACTTCCTTCCAGAATACTAATTTGGATGGACAAATTTTAACTGTACAATTAATCTTTCTTGCGGTCTTTTTATACTCAAAATTTTGTGTACAGGAAAAAAAAGAAATGTTCTTTACATATGAAGCCAAGATTTTATTCAACAAATTGTATACACTGTACTATTGTACAGCAGAGTTGAAATCTTAACAATATAGTCAAAGAATAATTATTAGTCTACACCTAATTATTACAGAAAACTAATACTTCTATACAGAAAAAGACTTAATAGTAATAATATATTAAAAAAAAACACCTCAAGAGAAGTTCAGACACTGCAAGCCTGACAAGCCTCAGTCTTGAGGCCTTCCACACTTAGCAGAAACCCTGTGGCCTGTCAATAGCAATGGTAATAGCACATTACAGGCTTACACTTTGTGGAAGAACAGACAAAAAGATGCAAGCATTCAAGAATATCAATGACGGGTCCAAAGCAGATGTAAGGAAGAGTGGATAAATCTGACATCACCTTTTCTGCAAAAAAATATGTATAAGTCTACAGCTCTGCATTGAAGTCCTCTATCTGAAAAGTCTCCATTTCAAAGATCACTTCCCACAAAGTGAAGAGGGAAAATTAGGATAAATGGAACACTTCCAACCAAACACAGTTCACAGTCAGTGTGAGTGTAAGCAAAGGAAACAGACATTAGCAATTTACTGGCAAGCTAGGAACCCAGAGGACTTGCTGGACTTTCTGAAAATCTAACTCCCACCTTTGATCAGGACAATCAGAAAGTGCCCTTCTGATATCTGCCAAAACATACACTTTATGTATATCTGTGTTCCTATGCATGTTCCACGTTCTGTTGTATTCTTGATTTTGGTGAATCTTCACTATTAACTTCCACAAGTACTTGTGGAAATAAGGGAAAGCAGACTTGAGCCTCAGTAGCACTGGGGACCTAACAAGCATTTTATACAGTAAGATATGCTCCCTGCCTGAAGCACTGATATGAAGAGAAAGAAACACCACCAAATGAAGTATCACAGATCCAAAAGGTACACCAAAGTTACCAAACTTTAGATATGATCTTTATTTATCAAAGAAACATCACACAGACACTTCTCATACGGCAGTGAACTCTCACGTGTTATAGCACCAGCTGCGTGACATTTGCTTAGAGGAAAAGAATATACAGACTTTACCGTTTCTTGCAACTTGCCACCTCCAGCTCCAATACAGGCATCTTGAAATGATATATCTGAAACGACATAAGGCACAAAAATTATAGCTATCCATAACCACATACACAGGAAGTTTGTAAACATGTTGTGCAACAAGCACTACAAAACAGGTATATCCCAGACGTTCAGCTTTCAAAGGCTTAGCCATCAGCTAAGAATAACCCGTATAGCAGACAGCTTATCTGCCTAAATAATACTTTACAGGTTTGGTTACCAGCTTTGGGGACAGGACAGTTGGTAAACTGGTTGCATCTACTCAGTGATACTACCATACCTATAGCTTGATCTACACAGAGAAGAATAAAACATTACCATCTAATCATAGAAATGCTTACACTGCTAACTACTTCCATTTGCAGAATACCCTCAAAAGACTGACCAGGCTGCCAATCATGAAGGAATAAATTCATCCCCAGCGTAACACCAGCACTGATAAATTTGGCTGAGCATTAAAATACTCATTACTGTAATTACTATTTTTATTTTTAAAAATTCACTGACATGATCTGAACAAAATTACTCTATAGCTGATTACAGCTCATGAATTTACATTATCATCAGCAGGAGTATTCAGAGCCAGTTAACAACAAGTAAGTGATTACACTGAAAGATAATAAAATACAATACAAATTAAAAATAAAAAATAATAAAAAATGATAACTCAGAAACTGGGAGAACAATGCAGAGTGTATCAGATTTAAGGTAGTTTGGGTTGTCTTTCTTATGAGTAAATCATGCAATAAATACATGCATTTTTCATAAGATAAAATATTTTTCATTACTGCTGAGGTCCTTAAAATACAGCATGTCAAAAATGTTCTTGTAGGACTGTAGCTACTCCTTTACAGAAAGAATCAAAGAATGCTCTGTTTGAGTGAATTAGTTAAATTTCTCAAAATATGTCCAAGTCTATTACAAGAAGTCTTTATCCCTCCTCAATTATAAAGGTTTGTGAACACTCTAAAAAACTTCAGATAATATCGGTCCTTAGCCTCTCAGGGAAATATAAAATGTAATCTTTATTTGTTTTATTTGTTTATCAAAGAAACATCACACAGACACTTCTCATACGGCAGTGAACTCTCACGTGTTATAGCATCAGCTGCATGACATTTGCTTTATTGTTCTTTATTTAGCTGTTCTTTATTTAGCTCAACAGAAGAGTTCAATCCTATCTCATGCAGGTTATCACCACTCTAACAGCCATTTCTTTCTCAAGTTCAAAGAGCAGCATGACAATAGTTGTCAGGTGTTTCTTGTCCCCTCATTTCTTCCCTCATATGGAACTTTTTGTGTGGTTGGTTTACTCATTTATGACGTGCTGTGATGATAGAGGTATTGACAAACGCAGAGTTGAGGATTTTCTCTTTACAGCTGCAACAGGAGGAAATGAATTTCCATGTTTCTACTACTTCTAAGGAAAGTGTCTCATGCTCTACAAGCCAAAGGAAGTTTGGTTATGCCTTAGTTTTGATTTTAAACTCAGATCTCAAGTATTCCTGTACTTTAGGGATGCAGATATCAGGGAGAGCTTCAAGTTCAGCATTCAGACTGATTAAGTCCTAATATGGCCTGAGAAAGGATTAATTTCACATCCAAATCTCACAAAAGTACTTGATGGGTTCCAGATCAAAACACCTCTGCTAATTTCACATAGGTTTAATCTCAGTCTAACTTGTGCATGCATTGATGTTGTTACAATTGCTCACAAAAAGAGTTCTCTCTTCCCTTTTGCCTTAAATTCTGTAAGTCTTCTCGATATGAGTTAGAATTAGTAAGACACAAAAAGTTTGACTGTCATGATTAACAAATAATATCTGTGTCTTCATGACAGATACTACAGTTTCCAATAACTTTTAAAATATAAACCTCTGTTGCTTAGTCTTTCTGCAAGAAGCTACAGAAATAGGAATGAAGCAAACTTCATTCCTTTCCAATCTTAATTTTCTTGAGGAGACCCTGGATCACTTCCTCATTTATTTTCATAAGACAGTGGCAGAAATGGCAGAATGGCAGAAAATGGCAGAAAAAAATGCCTCATTTAATTTTTTAAATTAATATCCAAAGCAATGGTAATAAAACCAGCTCTTCTTACACCTTCAAAGAGCGTCACCAAAACATTCTCTCATTGTCAGACTATATCAAGTTTCAACCAAAATCCATAATCAAAATCCACATATCAGTAACTTTCAGTGGCAATGTAATATTTACAAGGTTAAAGCAGCGGCATCACAAGGTTTCTAGCATACCATAGAATGAATAATAGGACTACTTATGTATTATGCAACTGGGATGCATCAACCTATGCAGAACACACGTCTGGTAAAAAAACTTGCTCAGTGCACTAAGTCCTGAATAACAACAAAAGGCAATGGACAACCTGGACATTTATCTTACAGCTTGTGCTCTGCAGCATCAACTGAAATAACTCTGTAGTAACCGGAGCTTATCCATCCAATGAATTCCATGAGTAATTAATGTTTATTAATGTATACCAACCAGACAGAAACCCACCACCCACAAGTGTCACAAAGCCCTTCTATTGTCTGAAGTCTAATTACCTTCATGCGTATAAAAGAACAGAACCTAATAACCTTATTAACAAGGTACCTTATTTAGCTGCTAATATAACACATAAACTATTAAATACAAACCTAATATTGTAAAATAAAGTTTTCCCAAAAAAGTCACTCTTGAAAAACCTTATTGGCACAAGGAGAACATTGTACTAAGTGTAGCCAAAGCAAAATGGGTAGTGCAACTAGAGCCATCGCAGTGACAGTGCTGTACTCTGGAGTCTTTGAGGTAGCCAAAGATTATCTATTCAGTGATTTTCATGAGCTACATAAATGCTTGCTCCTTTTTTTATCTCATACTCTCAAACAAATTTAATTCTTTGTGTAAAATTAAGAGATACACACAGAGAAAACCTCACACAAACACTTTGTGCTTTGTCTTGACGAAGTGCAGCTCAAAGGTCTCCAAAGGAATTTGGCTGAGTTCAAACACCAAGATTATTTGAGACTGTATTGTACATTCTCTTCTTCTAAAACACCTGTAGTGTAGCATATAAATCTTGCTGTGTATAAGCTTATATCATGTAAGGTTGCAAGATACTGCCTCTAAATTACCTGCCAAAACCCCTGCAGTTCCCCAGATCTACACAGTTACTCAACACTGTATAAGGCTCTACATTAGCATCAGACTCAGCAACACACACACACGCACACAGACAAAATTTAGACAGACAAAAAACTGAGAAAAGATGCAGCAAAACTGGCCTTGGGAACAAAATGGGGTAATTTGAGTAAAGATACCCTGTCAGCCTATTCTGAGAAGGAAGCTACCCCCATCTGTTTTGAAGGTTGACAGGATTAGGTGAGAGGGCAACTATCTGACTTATTTGGCTGATTCTATTTTTCTGAAGATAGAATTATAAGCAGTTATTTATCTTTTTAAAAAAAAAAAACAAAAAACTTCTATGATTAGCAGTAGAAGCCAAGACTCCACGTGAAGATCAGAAGGGCAGAAGGGGAAGTTCAGGTTTTAGACTGAAATACAAAAGGTTGAATTGATGTGGTCTATTGCAAGTATTATGACTTAAAGCAAATTGTACAAGTTTTAACACAACACAGAACTAAAGAAGTATTACATCAAAGCTAAGTTACTATTAATACTAATGACGTGGGTATAGTGTTCCTGCCTCGGTATACAGTGATGCACTAGATGACCTTTTGAAGTCCCTTCCAGCCCTACTCTCTAAATATTAAATTAAATGAGAAATACATCAGGGCAGTGACTCTCAGTATTGAAGTGGCACTAAACCAAATTAACCACCAATAGTAATCAATCCTTATTTAGTCTGAGGAATCATCTGTCCCTCCATTTATAAATCGCATCTAAAGAATTCTATGAAAGACAATAAAAGCTGGAGTTTGAATAGGTAAGTAAATTAATAATGGAACCAAATCACTTAGTGTCTAGACTACAACCAGAGCTAATTATAAAGTTCGCTTTTTACACACTGATTGGTTTGCACAGGTACATCTTTCATTCTCTTTTTAAGGGAGAAGTTTAATAACTTCTTCACAAGAAGTCATTTGCAATAATGATTAGAGATTTAGGACTTTAGCAAGTGTTATGAAGTGGATAATTTTTTGTTTTCTCTATTTGCACTACAAAGGAAACATAAACAACATAATCTAGGGGCAAATCCTGGCATTATTGCAGATAACTGCTTAATTCCTATTGATTCCTTCCATGATTTCAAAACATCGCTTCTGTTCTTGAACATCAGCAGAAAATTATCCTCTACAAAATGAAATAGAGAATGGATCAATTTTAGCTCCAGAAAAAGTTCTCTAACAGTGCTACACACTATAGTTTATAGTATGTGCTTGTATATACACAGAAAGAATAATTTGTAGATTATACCATAACTTGTAACTCATGCTCTAAGACGTTTGCTGCAGCAAGGCAAAAGCTGCAGCTTTACTAATGAAGTTTAGTGCCACTTAGCCCTGGCAAACTCATCCCTATCTTGCCTCCTCCTGTTGTCATTAAAATTATTTTCACCTGTACAGCTGTTGCACTAAGTCTGTGTGTCAGCTACAACAGGTTACACATGATGCCACACTTTCTCTGTTTCTGAAGCAATCACAGACATTTTTCAACTATTCCCAAAACATTAATTAAATTGCCACCGTGTTTGTGAAACCTTGCTCTGAAATCAGTTTTAAGAGCAGTGCTAATGGACTTTTATGTCAGGTGACAGACAACTAGTCTGAGGGACAGATGTGTCATCATTCACGTCTTGAAGTTTTTCTTTATTCAAAGTCACTTTGCCGGGTAGAGATGTAAGGCTGCAATTTTATGTTGACATTGGGATCTGCTTTGAAAATGCACCTTGCAAATGCCCCAGAGAATAACCCAAACTCAGGAAAATCTTATTCAAAGAGCTAAGAAGCCATAAAGTGAACCTCTTTCCTCAGGTAACCTGAAGTGAAGCCTCCAGGACAGAGAAACACAGTAAAGTAATCTCTTCATTTCCTAGAATCAGATTTTGTTAGAAGTCCAGAGATACAAGCTGCAGGGAAAACACACACTATGTTTTGTTTGAAGGAATCAGGAACTTAAATCTACACAGAAAACATTTCCAAGGAATGTGTCAAGACCATTGACAAGTGTGGAGGCCAGCATGAAAACATCAAGGCCACTGAATGACGGTGTAGAGACATAATGTCAGCCCAGGGAACACTGGCCGGGGTCCCT
>NW_010394608.1:12253-22989 GCF_000710305.1 Buceros rhinoceros silvestris
CGTGTTACTGGGGGCAATGATACGAAGTTCAGTTGTTTGGTTGAAAGTTTCAGAAGAGACTGTCAGCCCCAGAAAATAAAGATAGAAAAAGTAAACTGCTTGAAAAAAGATGTATAAAACTAAAGTGATATTCAAGGAGGCAGTGAAATATGGATTCCAGCTCTGAAAGCCAGAACTCCAACCATATCGCTATCCTAAGGGGGTCCAGGGAGAAGCTGTGAAGCACTGGCAATTGATTTTATGCTGGTGCTTCAAATGACCACAATTTGTGAGAGCTAGAGGACTTTTGTTCTGAATCACGCAAAGCATCTGATATAGAAGAACATATACCCAGCCAATATAATTTATTTAGAAAGAGACATTGAGTAATAATAACATTTTACTTTGTACTGTACCAAGAGCTTTTTTCCCGGTACAGTTTTTACAGGAATAGCTGACAGCAGTTTCAAAGAAATTTCTGAAAAGCACTGAAATATCATACAGAGGCTTGGGTGGGAGGGGAGAGGGGGATACTTCTGATGGGGAGGTGTGGAGTTAATGAATAACCTGAAAAAAATTACATTTTTCATATTCACACATGCTTTTGGTTTTATTTCAGTGACCATATGTTCTATTTACTTGCACAAGATAAAGACAATACTATGCCTAAAAAAACAGGAAATATTTGTCTCTCTCCAGTGTCTATGATTTGAAGGTGGATCAATACGCAATAAGGCTAAAGAGGAATATTCTTACTAGTTACCAAGTGTCTTTTACAGCTTTGAACAGAGACCGTAAGCTGTTCATAACACTTACACAACTTCAACTATCCTCTACCACATCATATTTATTTGGGGGCTGTTGACCCATTTTGAATAATTTCATGCATATCAATGTCCATAATTGTTTCGGGCACGCCAACGGCACATGCTTCATTACTGGGTGTTAATCCAGAGAGACTGTTTTTTGTCAACACTCCCTCCACATTGAGTAGTTATGAACTGTATCATTTATTTTCATTATTTCTCTCTAGGCTGACTCTATTTTTAAAAAGCATACTGGCTTTTTAAGCTAAGCAGAGGAAGGGTAAGTCTGTAGTCTGGTTTAACGGTATGCTGTTTGTTAGCATATGATGCTGTCATAGTGGATGACAACCACATTTCCCTGCTTTTTTATCTCCTTCCTCTTTTGAGGACTTTTGTGACTAACATTATTATTGCCCTTGTACAATTGTTTCTGTGTAGTAAGAGTCCCAAGGACCAATTCGATGCACAGATGATGCTCACTTGATTCTACTCTTCCTTGGTAGGAAAGATGTGGTTGAAAAAGTTCAAATCTGGAACCTGTTCAATAACTTAAGATTATTCTGTTTTCCAGAACTTAGTGATGCAGAATTTCACAGCTATCTAGAGCAGAGACAGTATTTCTCATTTCAGTTACACCATCCTACCAAATTAGGACATGATTAATTAACTCCTAGATTCCTTCTCTTTATCATTCCTTCCTGTAGCCCTCATTTTTTGATCAAAGAGTCCCACATTTGTTATCACATGTACTACCACATCACGAACATCTGCTTGGCAGAAGGCAACAGCGTTTTGAAGATATGTGCATTTAATGCCTCAATCTACCACAGACGACAAAATACACATGCTACTACATACCATGTGTACATACATAGTCTACATACCAGGTAATCTCAACTACAGCACACACATTATCGTGTTTCTGAGTATCTTATATATAGATACTGCATACATATAGGATCAGTCGTGAGCTTGCCCAGTGTTAAACTCAATAATTATAAACTTCAGCCACGTAACTCATGAATTTGATCTTGATAAACCCTGCAGGACTGGCTTAAAAAATTGTTTCTTCTCATGATTTTTTTTCTTTTACAATGTTCTGTAGCATTTCTATTTAAGCTTTTTCCTTCAAGTATCTTAACAGGTTTACGTTGCACATAGCTACACAGCTGTCCTCAGCATAGATTTCCTCATGTCACAATGATCAGGGATTGTAAACAAAATAATAAATGCCAAATGGCACTGGTTTCACAAGAGTACAAAACTGTTACTGTCAGGATACTAACCTCTGCATGACAAAGAGACATTTTCCTTCCTCTCGCCCCCTCCTCCTATTCTTATGCCTTTACTTTGAGGGGTTTTTCCCAGGGTTTATTCAGAATCCATGACAAATCTGGTATCAATCAAGTATCCAGGCAAACTAAAGACAGACTGAATTGGTGCAGCACCATACAAAATGTATCAGAAATCTGTTCTCACGCCTATAAAGAATCAGCGGATCTTCTGTGTTAATAAAGCCTTGGTTTTCACTCAAGGGGAATAAGAAAAGACAAACAGGGAACTTCCGTGTCACATTAGAAACAAAACAAGTGATTCCAGCAAGCTCATCAGTGTTCAGAAAACAATAATTTTTGTATACCACCAGCTCCGCCTTTTCTTTTCATGCTGAACTGACAACTTCTACTCCATCCACAAAGAGGATGACAGGTGGAGCAGCAGCTGAGCAGCTGCAGGCATTTGGCTGCCTGTAGCTTACCGCTGGTGGCCGAGAACTTCTCTCCACTCTGGTGAAGAACACTCTGGTGTTCATCTCTCCGGAGAACTTTGAAAGTTAGCAGCACAAAGCCAAGTCTTTTCCTCTGCAATTGCACCAATGATGCAAAAGACGCCAAAAAACTGAGGAGGACTTAATCTATCCCTCATTATTTCCAAGATACTGATATGCCAAGTCTCCCTCTTGAATTAGACAAACAGGACAGAAAAGACTCTATTGCCTCTCAATGGTTTGACAAGAAAAAAAGCATGTTGAAAATGCACCTCAACTGCAGAATTCACATTAAAATGTGATCGCTTCTTAGCTTTAGCCTTAGCCATGAGATAACAGCAGTTACACCACTTTAGAGCAGACTGCTCTTTTCAGGAGCCTGGATGAAAGCAGAGAACCATGTTTTCATTCTCTAGCATGATGGCTTTGTTATTTCACCACTGTCTCCAGGCTACTATAAAGAATGCAAGAAACAAAAACAAGGCAGTCCCAGTGGAGTGCAAGTATATAGGCTCTCAGCACAAGAAGGACATGAACTTGTTGGTGAGGGTCCAGAGAAGGGTCACAAAAATGATCAGAGGGGTGGAGCAACTCTGCTATTTGCACAGACTGAAAAAGTCGGGGTTTTTCAGCCTGGAGAAGACTCCAGAGAGATCTTTTTGTGGCCTTTCAGTACTGAAAGGGGGCTTATAAGAAAGATGGGGACAGTCTTTCTAGCAGGGCCTGCTGCAACAGGACAAGGGGTGATAGTTTTAAACTAAAAGAGGGGAGATTTAGACTAGATATAAGGAAGAAATTTTTTAGTATGAGGGTGGTGAAGCACTGGAACAGGTTACCCAGAGAGGTGATAGATGCTCCACTCCTGGGAATATGAAAAGTCAGGTGGGATGGGGCTCTGGGCAACCTGATTTAGTTAAAGATGTCCCTGCTCACTGTAGGATAGTTGGACTAGATGACCTTTGAAGGTCCCTTCCAACCCAAAGCATTCCATGACTCTGTGATTCTATACGACATGCCCTAAACATACCGCAAGTAGCTGGTGCAAGGTACCTGGGTGTGGAGAACAAACAGCAGAAGCTGCATCTTTCATCTCTGCCACTTTCAATGCCTTTTCTGCTACTCAGTTCCTAAACTCTTACTAAAATCCTCCAGGACAGTTATCCATTCAATCATCTGTGACATATACATCTGTTCATTCTGCTTGCAAATGTGCAATACTGACAGAAATAACTGACTGTCACAATATTTACTTCCAAAATGAAATGAAAAAAAGTGAATCCAAAAGCTGTGTTAAAACACAGCACAATGCATGATTCAATGTGTCACTGAATATAAAAGAAATCCTCTACTCCAACCACTGGAGCATGCATAGGGCTGTCAATCAGGAGGTTCTCAGCTTCTTTCCCATTTCTGACATTGTTTATACCTTGCTGAAGGAAGACTCCAAGGAGGAACAAGTTTCACTGTAATACTTTGACAGTGTAGTAGCTTGACAGTGGTCTGCAGGACATAAAGCTACAAATCCTCATAGGACTTACAGAAGATTCAGGCTGGTGCATGGTGAAAAAAAGTGCCCTCTACTGGTTCCAGCTGTTAAGCCCTGTTTATTTGGGGTTTTTTCCTCCTGAAAGAATAATTTTATTGCTTTTTTTCTCTGGAGGCAACAGTAAGCTATTTTGGAAGCAACAGGTGCCTGGAACAAGAATTATCCAGCAATGAGCATTAACCGTGGTAGGACAGTCACTAGCAAAGGGAAGTGGTCCGGGGAAGTGAGGGCTAAGGATCCATGCGCCAGATTGTGCTTTGTGATTGAGGGTTGCTGAAAAGAATCTATCGCACTTTATTTTGAAAAGACATTTCTTAGTAAATTAGGCATATCCAGACCTGGGGAGTTCTTTTGTTACTCCAAAATGAAAAAAAGAACTATTCTGAAGAGCAGAACAAACACTTTAACTTCATGATGTACCCTCTTTTTTCTTTCGTGCTAAGCAGTGCAATGGGATTACTTTAACAGATTCACTGGTAAAACATTAAATTCTGTGTTTCAGTGCACATACAGTTAAATTCACTTCTATCAAGCAAACTTTTTTTCTGCCTTAGTCAGACAGTATCCTAGATTAGACTATTTGAAAATTAGGTGAAGTCCAAGCAATAGCTAACGTCAAGTAAGTGACACATAAAGTTATAGTTATCATCACAACAATTCCACAACAATTCATTATATTTATCCTAGAATACATCTGTATTAGCCTTTACTAATATGTGTACATCTACTACTGTCGTTCATATCTATCTGCATTATCTGTACCTTCTGGAAACTGAAGGTATTCTTTGTACAGTGACTTTATTACATATTTAAGACTGAGATCTGGAATACAGCATATTTTGGTCAGCTAGAAGTAGTTTGGAACATATTCAAACCTGAAAATCTCTGAACAGTTTTCAAGTTTCCTGAAACAACAGAACTTACATCAATCCAATTTGATGCTGTATGAGGTCGTATTGACACTGGACCAGCCATTACCAGCAGTTGTCTACACAAGGAAAAGGCAACACTGACTTCTGTTTTGAAGCACTATATTTTCAAACATTTACTTCCTGATTATGTCTGTGAAACTACAAATGTGTAGTATTTTAGTACAGAGAAACTTTTATTTTCAGTCTAAGCCCCTATATTCGCAAGCTTATCAGTGAACAAAAGCGTCTTTATGTGATTTTATAACTGCTGTATTTTCTACAGATTACATGCTTATAGGTCTCATTGTGTTTTTCTCACTTCAAAGACAGCTTGCAAAAATTATCCTTTGAAAACAATGGAAATTTCTCAGATTCACACAGCACTTCAGAAAGTTTGACTTAATGCTATGACATAGTTGAGAGTCTTTGATCAAAGAACTTCACAACCTAAGCTTGGAAAATACTCAAACCAATCTTTTTGTTTCTGCAGTGCATTCATGAAATAGTCTGCTAATGGGGTTCAAATTTTAGACCTTGTTTAAGCACCCTGTTGATTCAAAACCAAATTTTTTTCTTTAACAAATCATAGCTATAGCAAGTACAAAATAATTGAAATAGAAAAATTGTAATATTATCTGTATTATAAAGTTTGGCAGTAGCTAACAATTCATTTAAGAGGTTTAAAACCTCAATTTTCTCTTACTCGATTTTCTGAAAATCTTTTAGGAGTGGAATTTTTCATATGCTTGGTCTTAGCTTTTGGTCAAATTGATCTGGGTTTGGGAATTTTTCTATAAAACACATTTTCTGTTGCACATACGTACCAAAGGAAGCTGTATGTACTATCTTGCCTAGTATGTTCCCATTAAACTAGAAGCCTCACAGCTAACCACATCGTTATTCACCAGAAAAGCAATGTGAAATGAAGAAAACATATAGAGTATTTGTAACATTTTAAATCGTCTGTAGGTAAGTAAGTCTTCACCACAGGTCCAGCCCAGTAAATTGAAAAAATAATGAAACGTCTCCCAGATTAAATTGAGTTTAAGGGATAATAATAATTAGCAGAAAATATATTTAAGGCAGGAAATTGGAATAAAGCTTCTGGCCACTAAGAAATTAATTTCTAGGGCAGTTTCCAAGCTAGATAGCATGAGAAAATGAGTTAGAATTATGCTTGGGTGGCATATAGAAAGGACTGCATGACAAAATTGGAATTAAAGAAACAGAAAATTAAGCTAATTAGTTAAGTAATTATGTTTATGCATTGGTTCAGCCTGGCCATAACCCTTCTCCATACACGCAGTAATAGGACATGCCAATTTTGTTCTTTTCTGTTTTTCTTTCAGTGGCACAACATGGTTATTATTATCAATCCTATGTTTGTTAAATATTGCTGGGGAGGATTACATGGCCTTGGCAGGGTGGCACTGTGTAAAACAGATGATCACTAGAATTTTTTTGAAACTGCATAACATCCCTTCCAGTCTTCTGATCCACTGTTCTCAGTAGAGCCTGCATTACGACTTCAGGCGCTGGTTTATCTCTATGTTGAGGGCGTTTTGTTGGAGGGAGAAGAGGTGGGGAAAGGATTGAGAATGCGGAAGAGAGAGAATAATGTTATGTCATGACAAACTTAACAGGGCACTTGTATCTGGATCATCATGTCTAAGTCCCTCATGGTCAAAAGGATTTAGTAGATCAGCAAAAGTTTCAAGAGAGCAAAGATGATCTAAGGCCTAAAAAGGTTCCCATAAAGGCTTATGACGTAAGTACTCAGCCTCCAAAAAAGACAGGGATTTTAATCAATTATTTGTTACTTCTTCCTTAAGTACTACGGGGCAACAAATTCATCTATCAGACACTAGGCTAAATCCAGTCAAAAAGCAGTGCTTCTTCACAAAACATATAGTTATACACCATATGTCATGGTTAAACCCCAGCAGGCAGCTAAGCCCCACACACTCCCCCACTGAAGGACAGGGAAGAGCATCTGAATGGTAAAAGTGAGAAAAACCGTGGGTTGAGGTAAAGACAGTTTAATAAAGGAAGAAAAAACTGCATGTGCAAGCAAAGAAAAATGAAAAATTCATTCACCTCTTCCCATCAGCAGGCAGGTGTTCATCCATCTCCAGGAAAGCAGGGCTCCATCACATGTTAACAGTTACGTGGGAAGACAAACGCTGTAACTCCAAGCATTTCCCCCTCCTTCTTCTTACCCTCCCTAGCTTTTACTGCTGAGCACAGCATCATATGGTACGCGATATCCCTTTGGTCAGCTGGGGCCAGACGTCTCATCTGGGTCCCCTCCCAACCTCTTGCTCACCCCCAGCCTCCTCTCTGGTGAGGCCGTGTGAGAAGCAAAAAAGGCCTGGATGTGGATCAACACTGTTCTGGTCACAAATCCCAAAAGAGAACCATACGAACTGGTAAGGAGAGATTTACCTCTATCCTCCCAAAGCACAGTGCAGTATAGCATGCAGAATCTATGTCTCAGTATGCTAAAATGCTAGTCATGGGACTCACATGTGGGCTGGACAAGTTCAGGAGGAGGCCACCAGAAGCTTCTAAATATCTACTAACCATTTTTGTGGCAGAAATTGCTGGATAACGGGAAAGAACTCCAGTGAAAGATCACATATGCTTTCCCTCTTCTGCTCTGCTGTGGAGAGCCACTGTTGACCACTGCTGGACACTGGACAGGTGAGCCAAACCGATCTCTAGTCTGACACAAAGTGTTCGCTATTTTTAGCAGACCTGCACACAACATTTACAAGCAAACTGCAGTCTTATATATTGACATAAAGTAATAACGATCTCTGCTTAGTTCTTTACTCCTAATAAATCCTAGCAGAAATGACATCTCAATTACCACATTTCATTACAACTCTTAGATAATTTTTCTCTTTCCCCCCAATGGAGTTCAAAACATGGCTCAAAGCACTTCTCATAAAGAAGTAAAATCTTTTTTTCACAGTAGGATGGCTCAAGGGACAATTTGAGATCCACTTAAAAAATGAACTAGTTACTAATAACAAATGCTTTAATTAAGGAAGGTCTGTTTCTTTTGTTTCCTGGGTACTATTGTTATGTTCTTCAATATTATTAACTTTTATTAAAACCAGCACGCCTCTCTAATCCTTGCAGATAAAACAAGGTCAGAATATGGACAGTTATAACATCTGCATGAGTTAGCACTCAGGGCTCTGGGATGTGTGAATTGCTTAATGGGTTGTTAACTCAGATGTGCATTGATAATAACTGAAAGATCAACTTGTCAACATTACTTATTTGGCCACTGATCAAAGCACTGCAAGAGGATGAGGAAGATAATGCGAAGGTCAGAATAATTTTCTGTGGGGATTTCACTTTGGCACATGAATATTGTTACTCCCTAAGAGGTTCCTGAGGAAAAAAACAATTAAGAAACCCAGGGTGAACAAACAGCACAGAATCAGTCATGGAACATCATTCCAAGCAGGGAACCAATGTGAGCCCAAGCTGCATTTAAAACTCGCTGGTGAGCCCATGAAGTCAAACCGCACAAGATAAAATCTTGTTCAGGGCTCCAAACAGGTTCTCATTTTGATGTCTCATATGTGTGAAACCTAATTTACAATTCCTAGACTTTCCTTGAGTTCAAGACCTACTATCCTAGTAACACTCACCAGGGAAGTCCCTATGCCTAGTTATGCTAGGAGCTGTGCAACAGAATAAAACAATGGCTGCCTGAGAGAATTCCCTCTAATGTAATATCCAATATTATTTCGAACACAGGCACTGAGCAAAGAAGAATGGAGGTTCCATTCAGTTTCAGTATTCCAATGAAATGACTTAAATGTTACCAGCTGAGTGGTTTTGTTTCATTATGTAGGTTCCTGTTTTCATGATTTTTTTTCTCCTTTCAAGCAGAATTCTGTTATGAAAAGAGCTTGATGAAAAAAAAAATAGAAGAGGGAAGACTGTGGGGCACCAAACTTGGGGTAAAATCATCCACAAGAATCTACAATCTGAATGGGAAAATGACAGAAACAGGCACAACATTTGCATAAAACAGTCCAGTCTCCTGCAAGATTTTTGTTTTATTAACAGAATGTCACAATTGTTAAAGTGAAAAAGACCAAAGTGCACAAGTTTTGCCAGGGATTATAGCACTCAAGTGTGCCCTCTCACACCTTCTAAAATAAAGGAAAACAGAAAACTAAAGCCACTGTATTATCAACTACAAAACTTGGATTAAAAAATAAAGTGACTTCCTCTTCAGTGTATCAGTGACATGCCAATGACAACAGAATATCTATAAAGGAGGTGCTGCATGTAATCAGTTTCTCTAATCGGAAAAAAAAAAAAACACTTTTTTCTCCTATATTAGTGGTTTCACTTCTCTCTCTCCCTCTCTCTCTCTTTTTTTTTTTTTCCCCAACACCTCCAGGGATGGGGACTCCACCAAATCCCTGGGCAGCCTGTTCCAATCCTTGACAACCCTCTCTGTAAAGAAATTTTTCCTAATGTCCAGCCTAAATCTCCCCTGGTGCACCTCAAGGCCACTTCCTCTTGTCCTATCACTTGTTACTTGGGAGAAAAGACTGACCCCCACCTCGCTACAACCAGCCAAATGGAGTTAAATCCAGTGGGTGGCCGGTCACCAGTAGTGTCCCCAGGGCTCAGTGGTGGGGCCTGGCCTCTTTAACATCTTTATTAATTATCTGGATGAGGGGATCGAGTGCACCCTCAGTAAGTTCACAGATGACACCAAGATGGGTGAGAGTGTTGATCTGTTTGAGGGTAGGGAGGTTCTACAGCGGGATCTGGACAGACTGGATCGATGGGCCCAGGCCAGCAGTATGAGATTCAACAAGGACAAGTGCTGGGTCCTGCACTTGGGTCACAACAACCCCCTGCAGCGCTAGAGGCTTGGGGAAGGGTGGCTGGAGAGCTGCCAGCAGAAAAGGACCTGGGGGTGTCAGTCAACCACTGGCTGAAGATGAGCCAGCAGTGTGCCCAGGTGACCAAGAAGACCAACGGCACCCCAGCAATAGTGTGGCCATCAGCAGGAGGGAAGTGATTTCTCACCCCCCACTATTACCTGAACGGAAATTGTAACAAGATGGGGGTTGGTCTGTTCTCCCAAGTAACAAGTGATAGGACAGGAGGAGTTGGCCTCGAGTTGCACCAGGGGAGATTTTTGGCTGAATATTAGATGAGTAGATGTAGTTCTGAGGGACATGGCTTAGTGGTGACCTGGCAGTGCAGGGTGAATTGTTGGATTTGAGGATCTTAAAGGCCTTTTCCAACCAAAATGATTCTGTGATCCTGTGTGACTCTGTAAAAAAAGCTCCTGTCGTACCACATTGTGGGTTCAGATATACGCGAACAAATAATTCACTGTAATACACAAGAGCATCTATGAAACATGATTATCACCTACTGGCAATTGTTAAGAAAAAAACTGGCAGCAAAAATACTTGAAGCCAATGCCAGTCATTAGGAATACGCAACTATTTATGTTTTAAAAGACATTTGTGTCAAAATAGAAAACACAGCGTGATCTGGGAATCTCATTACCTACTATACTTTAAAGAAAATGATGCAACATTCTCCTCTAATGGGAAACTATTTTAAAACTGGAATCAGAAGGTGTGGCTTCATCATCAAAAGCTCTCTTTTAAGGTAAGAGTAAATTACGGAGAAATGGAAAACAAATCCTCTAAATTTCAGAAGACCACCAG
>NW_010394608.1:23096-27541 GCF_000710305.1 Buceros rhinoceros silvestris
TGCTGAAGAGGATTTTTCCAGAAAAAAAGAAAAAATCAGGTCAGTCCAAAGCAGTTGGCTCCCCACTCTTCCATTAGCACTCAGTACTGCCCTGTGCATGCTACCACTGGGCTAAAAAGGAAAATACTCAGGGTGCTCTTCCATTAGTATTTTAGTTGGGAACATGAGTGCCTTTTGCTGTGAATTTCTGCTCATCCCTGGTTACATTCCTATGGTGGAGCACTCCTGGAGCATACAAACTGGATTGCTTTCAGATGAAACTAAAACAGGAGATGGACCCTAGAGTGACATACACCTAGTGCATTCAAACCAACAACAGGCATTCAGTGCAGAACAGAGCTAGTCTGAAGTAACAAAACACCCTACAGCTGAATATGAAGCGGACATGGGGTTCTTACAATCACCTGTTTTGCGTTCTGATCTGCTCCAGCTGCAATATTTGCTCATGTGGATATACTTGCAGTTAGTCAAAATGGAGGTGCACAGACTCACCTATTTCTTTTATTATACCCTATAAAAATGTCACCATAAACTATATAACAATAAATTACAAGTGCAACCCCTTATACGCACATTTAGAGAGTTCTGTAAGAATGCCAGTGCCCTGCAAATTTAAAAACCAAGAACATTAATAAGAAAGTCTGTCCCCTATTGTACTCGCTTTTGCAAACAGTGCTAATGATCCTACTGGAATGTCCTATTTAAGATAACCAGCTCTTTACAAAGTTGGAATTGCAGTATTTTTCATACCTTAGACATGCTGAAGTATTTTGCAGACTAAGTTAGAAACTTAGAAGAAATCAGTTTGCTTCCATACAAAGAAAACCCAGGGAAGATTCTTGTGTATAAACACCATTTCAATGCAGATGCTCCTGGAGGACATTATCATCCTGCTGTGCTATCATCCTGCCTCATTTTCCTCATAGGGTTCACTAGAGGCAGGAATTATCCCTCCACTTTACAAGTGTTACAGTCTTCTCCTAGAGGGACAGTGTACACTTGGTCAAAACTGAATTCCTTGATCTCGACTTTGGCCCAGCAGAGAGTTTAACCCATTCAGTAACAGTGGAGCCAATTACTAGAACCCACAGGTCCCCTGCTCTCGAGGAGAACAGGAACAATTATCTCAGTCATATCTAATTTGTCTCAGCAAGGAGGCCAGACATCCCACATACAAAATGCTTCCATTTGAGGACAGGTTATACACCCTTTAGTAATCAGATTTCCTTTCTTTTAAGCCTACTACCCAGCTCAAATGCAGCAAATTTTACCTATATAATAATAATAATTGGCAATTATTACAGGTTTGAAAAATGTCACAAATTGTGGCAAAAAAAAAAGGCGTAAAAGTGAAGGGATAATGGACTTCAAGGTTACAGTTACTCTAAATAATACTTAGAAATCGTAAGCAGTAAGGAGTTTGAGGGCTATGAATAATATCTTCCCCCCAAAACAGTGATTTACTTAATAGGAAGCCCTTAAAATAGATGCCTGGGATTTAATTTAGTATGGATGCAGAAGTAAGAGTGCCACCTAGTGAGTCACTACTACCATACTGTGTAGCTCCTTGAATTTATGGGATATCCTGTGTACTGAGGAGAGAGTGTTTGGAAGGTGTATTCTTATTTTTCTTTATGCTGTAGTATATAGGACAAACAGAAATTAAGAGCTTGATGCAGAAATCACTGGGGGGACATTCTACAGGCTGTGTTATTCAGGAGGGCAGACCAGGTAATCACAAACCATCACTGTCCTTAAAATCTATTAAGGTAGTTTATTTCTGCTGGCAAGCTCTGACAGGCTGGAGAAAAGGGATATTCAACAGTGGTGTTAATATATATTCTGTTTCTCTTACACAGGTGCTAGTATTACTTCATCTTGTGAAATTCAAACAGCTCTTGAGGACAGGCTCCATCTTTCTCCATAAATGTACCTAACCCAGCTGGTATGTCATTCATTCAGAGCACAGAAGGGAATGGTGCAGATGCTCTCTGGCCTAATAAAATATCTTATATAATATCATAAATAATAAAATTTCTGTTAAATCTCACCAATGCGCAACATGTAAAACTCTGTGAATTACTGTCCATTATTCATCAGACAACTACAACCAATACAGCAAAATACTCCAAAGTCTGACTAATATTTGTAAAAAATTTTATACCGAGACAACAGCAGCATATACTCTGTTCCTAGGGAGCAATTTAATCCTTGATTTGCCTGTTCCATCACCTAGCATATACATTTCTACAATTCTTAAATTTCTACACACTAATTTCTAATCCCTGCGTTAAGTATCTCAGAGATGTCGCGAGGCTTTTCAGCCAGCCAACAATATCTTACAATAACAGATTAAGTCACACGGGGGTAAATAGAGGACAGGAAGGAAAGCAGGAAAGGGGCAGCAAGGGTCTCCCTGCAGGATTCCCTTTCCTTTCCTGATCTGTCGACTTCACCTTCCTGGCTGTTCCCTTCCTCATGCAGCCACGTCCCCTGACCAAGTCACATCCACCCCTTACTTCACCCCACTAAGCCTCCCATATACCCTGTAGAGCCAAGTGATAACGCTGCCCAACACACTGGAAGGCCTGACTGTACCCTTGAGAAGGAGGTAAAAAAACCTGTTATTGCTGAGGGAGGAGCAGGCCCTTCCTGTACTTTTCATTCCCCTCCTCGGCGGGGGCTGCAGCCTTTTAAATAGCAGATGGGGCCAGATCTGCTCTTCCAATGCCCATCTGAAGGCCAAGAGTCTGCTACTCTTTGCATACTGCCACCCTAGTCAGCAGCCGAATTTCCTTAAGCCTCCAATGAGCTCTGAATTTTTCCTTCCTGTAACTACACCCCTTGTTCAAATCAGTTCTAATAAGCCATTATCACACTCACTATTCTCTTAGAAATGATTACTTGCATTTTGTATGTGCTTATGTGCATTCATGCCTCTGTCATCCATTCGGATTTATTCTGAGCTGCTTTTCATTTGACAGTCATTGTCTTATGTAATTTTTATACCTTACACCCATGTTTATGGGTTATTAACAAAAGAAGAAAAATATCATTATCTCTGTGTAACACCTAGTGAGACTCAGACACAGGTTAAGTGACTTACCAAGCAGAAATCATTGGCAAAGCTGGAAATTAGTCAGCTATCTCCCCTCTTTGAACATACTGCCTTCTAGACCAAAAAAACCCTCACTGCTGATTGGAAAGGAACAGATAAAATGATAAATATCGCTGGTTCCAATTCTCTTACACCACTAAGTAAATCTTCACTTGTCAGGAAAGCCATTGGTAACTCACTGTCATTAGTTTCAGCTCAGCGCTCGTAGCCTGTAGGAACAAAGGTACTACACTGCACATCCATTTAAAAAGCAATTCTATAACTCCGAAATGTCACTGGTTTGCCATCACTGATTTTGTAATTATTTCAGATCACTTCATAATATTTAGGAAAAACTGTCTAAACGTAATTGTATTACATACAAGTTCATTTGTGAAAAACAGCTACCTAGCCCTGAAGCTGTTTTTTCTTTACTGAGATGGGTCTTTTATGTCTAATTTTTATTAAATGGTAGTGATCAGTCAGATATTCAACATAAACTCAGAAACTAAACATTAAAAAAAGGTGCAGTAAAGGCTACAAATCTCAAAGCAATTCAAGCAGAGAATGAAAAATGACAGATCTGGTGGTTACACCAGTTGCTTGCACAGTATATAAGTAATATTAATAAAAGGGTGGACTTTAAAGTATATCCGCAGAGTAAAAATCCCTCTAAACAAGTTGAACAGATAATAATCCTATTTCTAAGTCTGAAAACTACTCCAGGAATCCCATGAACCAGGCAGCTTGAGAACATGATGACTTTTTTTGATCATTAGTAGCAGCTGCCCCAAAAAGGATATTTAGGCATGGGGAAGGGGATCCAATAAGCACAGGAGTCCTCTGTAGCTGTCGTGGGCTTTTTTTTTTTTTTATGCCCAGCACTCTACCTGTAAAAACTAGAGCTGCCCAACTTCTTTTATCTAAATTCAAGTGGTCTTCTGATGGAAAGGATGACCAGCAGTAATCAGCAGACAAGAAACTATCACATTACTGAAACATTACTGTGCAGAAGAGTGAACAAAAAGTTATTCACACTTCTTTTTTTTCTGAAGTTATTGGTTGAACGCCTCTTCGCTTTCCCCTTTCTGTGCTGTACGTTGCACTTCAAAGCAGTGGTATTTTCACTGAAAGATGCCCTAGGAATATCACCTTAAAGGTGAAATGGAGAGGAGCATGCCCTGGATGGGACGCATTACCACATATTAACGATGTGTTCTCCTGGTTCCTCAGAAACACAGATCGAGACAGGAAAGGGGAGATGAAATTAGGGTACATTAGAGGTTCCCTGTTGTAAGATTATAGAGGAAGCCTTGGAGAGGAATGTAGACAGGATCAAGACAAAAAT
>NW_010394608.1:27667-35445 GCF_000710305.1 Buceros rhinoceros silvestris
TGCATTTATTTGTAAGCTGAGATTTTATTGTAATGATGATTCTGTACTGCAGAAATTTATATTTTCAGGGAAAAAAGTAAACTATTATTGACAGCTGATTAAAAATTAAGATTTTTTTGTTGTTGCAGTAGTGCCACGTATTCTAATCATTTATTCCTTAAGGTTAAAATTCTATATGAAAGAAGAAAATTGCACTTAGTAGTTCCTAAAGGTACTGAATTAGAATTAGGAATTTCTAACTTAGAAACTCTTTAGGATAGCAAAAATTTTCTGACTACTGATACAGTGTTCATTTTAGAGAGTCTAGTGAGGGAATCATTTCTGAACCGTTCAAGTTCTGTTCAGCTGTATAGGACTAATAAAAATTAAAATTTTCCTTCCAAGGTGGTAACCATAACTTGATACACTTATAAATGGACAATACAGTAAAGACAAATGGACCATAAAGTAAGAAGCACTGTTCCATGACAAACCTACATGAGCTTCCCTATACAGTTTCTTTCCTCTGAAAGAAGGGATGGGGGTTTTTCCCCCTAGATTATTAGTTTTACTTAGTAAATGCATCATCCATAAATTTTTAACACATTCTGACTTTTTAAAAAAGAGCACCGAGTAACTACAAAAAAAAAAAAGGTTTAAATCACAAAGTTCATATGATACTAATAAGCCTGGCAAATCCAAGCTGAATCTAAGGCAAAAAGAACAAAATTCCACGCAATATAAAAAGTACATGATTCAGCTGAGCTGTTTCCGAAGGCAACTACTCAAAATTACAAAATTATTACAAAATTACACATTTTCTATTACAAATGTTATGTTAGGATTCTTGCAATAATATTCAGTTCCAAGTTCAGACATCTAACTTGAGGTGTCTCAAATGTAGGTATTGACATGTAAAGTAAGTGCCTATGCCTTCATTAAAGTGAATGCGGATCTAGTCTGGGTAGTCATCTGAGCCTACACAGATCCAGAAACCATGGAGCAGAATCCATGGCTATGGTCACCTAAAGTGTTCTAGGTGACCCAAAATACAACACTGGAAATGCTCATGGAACTTGGAGACTTGCATCTTTTGGACTGGCAGCTGCAGAATATGTGCAGGCATGCTGAACGATGCTAGAAGCCCAGGATTACAAAAGCGAATCGTGCTCACGCTGTCTGCTGCAGGATATTCCTCCAATTCTGCGTGTCTGGATCTGCAGGTGGTAGCTATGTAAGGCACTGCTCAGTCCAAAGGGCTAGGGAACTTTTATAAAAGGTTATTCACTTGACCACGCAAATTGTCCTGCTCCTTCCTGACCCAGAGCCGGCCCCACAGAGAGAATTCAGTGTCTTGGTTTTTTCTGAAGGGTAGCCAGGTACACCAGTCGCACCTTAGTGTACTGCGGCTCTTCCTCCTGCCTGAACCCATGCAGACTCTGCTTGGTGAGTGGACCATCTATGGTCCAAGGACAAGCCCAGAACCATGGTCAGAAATGTATTGTCTTCCAGGTGGGTCTTGGATGTATCCTATACCTTAAGCACAGCCTAAGGTCAAGAGCAAGCCACACAGAGGATGTGTGCAGAGGGGAAAGAAAAGAAAGGGAGAGTTTGCAGGAAGTATCTTCCCAGCTTCATGCCATGCAAGAAGGATACACTGCAGTCCTGCCAGAGCTGTTTCAGATAATACCCAAGGTGTGGAATGCATTCACTGTACGCAGTGTATCATTTCCCTGTCAAAACTGTAGCTAGTTTCAAAAGAGAAAGGGAGGGGGAAGCCATGTGCATGCTCTGATAAACTTATCTAGGAAGGACAAACTTCTTTGTGTGGCACATGTTCATTTCTTGCCTCAAATTATGATCATTTATGTGGTGAATGAACAGCAGTCTCGTAATTCTTTTGCTAGCAGCAAAAACTTTTGGAAATTATAGCAGCAGCAGAGAACAGTCAGCTAACCAAAACCATAAGCATATCTGCTTGCCAGATTCTATAACAATCACAACTTCTATATTTTATTTTAGCAAAATATTTACTGATGATGCATTGATCCCTTAAAAATAACATACCTTCCTGTAAGATTCTCCTCAGTCATTCCTGGAAATGTCTGTACTTGCAGAGTTATTTATTAGCATTTTTAGAGTAAATGAGTGAAATAATCTAGTGCATTGGTTCTGATTTGTCAAAATCACTTGTATGAATATCCCCACACAGAAATATTGTATAGCTTTAAAAGTTATGCATTTTTTCAATAAGAGCAATTACAGTTAAAACAATAGGAAGTCCTCTATAAGGTAAATATACAGCCAACACCAATTTATACCAATTGCTATGCAGAGGACAAACAGTAGGGGACTGCTGTAGTCCCACAGAGCCCATATTAGTCCAGCATTCGCATTGGTATATTTGGGAGAAGCAAGCAAGGGTAGTTTCAGTTTCCCATCTGCTGGCAAACCATGTGCACAAGCATAGTAATACACACATCAGACTGGTATGTAAGGTGACAGAGAAGCAGAAAAAAACATGGCAGAACTCTCAAGGTAGGAGCACCAGAAAAAACATTTTCTAGTTACAGCTTGCTTCTTTCTGTAAATGGAAAAAAAAATACATACAAGAGCTCATTGCAACAATCTGCAAGATGGAAGGAACACCCTGGATAAAACAACATTTGATACTTTCGGCGCTAGATAGAAACGGATAGATATCTAAGAGCTACTGGAGAGGGTCCAGTGAAGGGCCAAGAAGATGATGAAGGGACTAGAGCATCTCTCATATGAGGAAAGGCCGAAAGCTGGGACTGTTCAGCCTGGAGAAAAGAAGGGTAAGGGGGATTTTATAAATGCCTGAAGAGAAGGTGCAAAGAAGACAGAGACGAGCTTTTTTCAGCGGTGCCCAGAGGCAGGACCAGAGGCAATGGACATAAACTGAAATACAGAAGGTTCCCTCTGAACATCAGAAAACTCTTCTACTGTGAAGGTGACCATGCTCTGGCACAGGTTGCCCAGAGAGAGGGAGAGTCTCCCACCCTGCAGACGTTCAAAACCCATCAAGACGTGGTCGTGGGCAACAGGTTCTAGGTGACCCTGCTTGATGAGGGATGATGGACCAGATGACATCCAGAGGTTTTTTCCAGTCTCAAACATTCTGTGATTTTGTGAAAATCTCTTGAGAGAATATTTTTTCATCTTTTTCCATTTACATTTTACAGTAAATTACAGGGAAAAGCCCAAACTAAACACAACCCACATTACACTTTCAAGTTACAAAACTAATTGCTTGAGTCAGAAAGGCTAAAGTTAACCCATATTTTTTCCTGTGGGATATCTGCATTCAGATGTAACCTTTCAGGTGTGAAAACATGTTTTCTTCCTACATGTTTAATACCTCAATCATACATTGATCAGACAGCATGCAGTGAATGAAGTAGTGTTAAAGCCAGTAAAGATGCATTTCACTCAGTACACATAATCTCCCTTGGCTACCAAGAATCTATCCATACAATCCACTTTCCTATAGAATTGCCTCTGAACATACACTGTGTTCCTACAGATACAATATGTTTTTATCCTCTATTTTATTCACTACTGTCTGGGATTAACCGGCTGAACAGGTTTCTGAGAACAAAGGCTATGTGCAGGGAGTCGTTAATTTGACTCAGCTTCATCTCAAACTTTGCCTTATCTATGCAGAGAAGACTTCAGAGGGGCTGTGGAAACAGCTTAGCCTGGAATTGTCTGAATACTGCATCATACTAAGAATGGAAATGAAGTGAAGCCTTAATATCCTGTAACAACAAAATGCCCTGAGCCCCATTCGACCACTATTCCTTATTAGACATCACCAGATTAGAAAAAGAATAGTAAAGGCTTTATCTTCCTCACAGGAGAATAAAGGCCATCCAGACACCAAAGATAAACTTTCCAGATAGTTTAATCCACTCAGGCATAGCCTGCCAAACATCACGTACAACAGGGGATAAAAAACAGGAGTTTTGGGTAGGAAAATTGGAAGTGTATGGAGACGCTCCCCACTTGGTCAGGACCAGCCAAGGTTGCTCTTCTGGGATTCAGAACCTCAGAAATAGAGGGGTGAGAGAATATTAGCATATTGTAATTTCATAAATGTGAGTGATTAACTAACATACATGTAATTTTTAGTGCATTTTGTGTCCTTATAGTGTATTCCTACTTTCTAAGTACTAATAGTGCATTCTTCCATTGTATCCGTGAAAACCTGCAATAGTGGCATAGTAAACCTGTAAGTGAAGTTCGGATAAAAAAGCTTTTTTTGAACCATGCAGTCTGATAAATCTGTAAGTGAAGTTCAAATGAGTAGTTTGCTTGAACCTTGCAGTCACTTTTTGTCACAACTAATTTTTCCACAAAAAGTTAATTATGCAGAGCAAGCCAACAGGAGATAAAACTTTGTTGATAATGAGCAAATGGCAACTAGTATACTACTAAAGTGACTAGAAGATCATATAGCCAAATCTACAACTACGTTTGTTTCTACCCTAGTGCTTTAGAGGTCTGAAATGTGGGGATGTATTTCATATGTAGGTACAAAATAGGTAATACAAAATTAGCTTATTTTTTTAACTGCAGTGGGAATTTCCCATAATCTTGCATTGTACTTCCAAAATACAAATCCCACTTAATGAAAAAAAAATTCATCTTTATTGAAAAAGTTCTAATTTAAAGCATAAAACAACTGTTATCATACAAACCCCCTGTTATTTAACTGCTAAAGTTTAGCTGTTTAGTGCACGGCATCCACAGAATTCATTGGTCACAGCAAACAAAGAGGGCATTTTTATTTCAGCTGCTCAGCATCCAAACAGATCTTTTCCCTGTGACATACACACAAAAGTAAATTGACATTACCAACATTTGAAAAGAAATGGATAAACTTGGAACCTACTTCTTGAAATCCTCAACACGCAGAGCTTCCACCGAGCCAAAAGAATGTTCTGTACAGAACAGATTTACAGGACTTGGTTCTTTCAGGAACCTGAGTTTGAGAAGTGAGTTTTGAAAGTGGCACTTCTAATAAAAATGCACAACTTGTTAGTCATTACTCATGTCAGTTGCCCTTGTCTTCTCCGTTTTACTGCTCTTTGCTTAAGCATCTTTTCTCTGTTAGCCAGCAGCTTTCCTGAACACGGTGTCCAGAAAATGGACCGTAATGTTCTACAGTTCCAGGTAAGCCCCTCTTTATTCATCCAGATAATGTGATCATTTAAATTTGACAGATTCTCATTCCAGTTTATGCTTTAAAAAGTGGTTTTTGGAAGGGGGGCTCAGCTATACAACAAAGAACTTCAATTATTTACATGACTCTCCAATTAGTCGGTGACTTCCAAAACCAATGTCTGAGCACTGCAGGGGCACTGAGTCATTGGGGATAGCAACCACACTATTTCTCCTGCAAGAAGGAAATATTGACAGAAGCAGCTGTGACATCTACTTCCTACATAGACAAATATATAGAAGTCAAGATCGGGCAAAATAAATTAGACAAAGGACAGTGGGTGAAGGAAGCAGGGAAAAAATAGTGAATTTCTACATTAGAGCCATAAACTAAATCAGAATAGAAGTCTACGGAGAGAAGAGGTTTAGGATTTGGCACGGTTTTGGCAGGAGGAGGAGGCTGTCGCTTTCGTTTGGCATGTTTCCGTAGTGGGACATGGGGCTGCTAGCGCAGTCTCTGTAGGAGGTTTCTGGAAAAGAGCTCTCCCCAGCTCCAATTTCGGCCCCACCTCTGGCCAAGGCTACACCAATCAGCGCCTCTGCAAATAACCCTATTTAAGAGGGGAAAAGCATTTCATTTCCAGCATGCTTTTTTTAGAGGAGATAGCTTGGAAGAAGAACAACCATGTGGTCACTGAGCCAGAAGAAGTTTGCTGAATACACGACAGCACAGTGATCTTTCCTTTGTTTTGTGGCAAGTTGACTGACCCATTGAGCACTGGCAGGAGACACAGTTGGGCTGCAGAGGGAGAGAGCCCAGCAAAGGAGCGGATGGGCTGCAGAGAGCCTGGCAGAGAGACGGACAGGATTCCTGAAAAATGTGGTGACTTTGAGATTTGGCATGGGGTCAGCCTGCCGCTGGAAAAATTGAGCCCAGCAGCAGACCCCCATGTATCCCGGTGGCATTCATGCTGGACTGTCTCCAGTGGGGGGGATGCCACATGGATAGAGGAAACCCGTGAGGCATGTCTTCCATGGAGCAAGCAGCTGGAACCTCATGTAGATGGGTTAAAACTGACCAGATCCCCCCATCCTGACTGTCCCCCACCTCCTCCAGTGCCAAGTGTGGGCAGGAGAGGTAGTAAAGCCAGGCCTGGGAAAAAGTGAGGGGTGGAGGGAAGGTGTATTTAAGATCTTGTTGTTCTTTTTCTGTTTTACTCTAATTTAACTGGTGATTTGGTTGTGGTTTTGTTGTTTTGAATTAAAGTGTTCTTGCTTCCCCCTGTCGAGTCTGTCTTTTGCCTGTGTCTGTAAGTGGTGTGTTTAGCCCTCCGTTATCCTCTGCCTTGATCTTTAAGTTGTTGTATCTTCTCCTTTTGAAGAAAATAGAACAGCTGTGTGTTTAGTCGCTGGCCAGGTTTAAACAGTGACAGGCGTGATGGAGAACTTCTTTACAGTGAAATAGTGCTTACATGATTTTATAGATAGATGAATGCCATCACATGATTGAAATGACCAAGATTTAAACAGCATATAAATAAGTAAAGTGGACTGATCTAAAAATAAAATAAAATTCCCTATAAAAATGATAGGTTCAATATAAATTGTGAATGAGTAGATGTTATCTGAACTGAAACAGCACTGATTATCTCAAAAAGCAACATGGGGAGTGGCTTTTATACTTGTTACACCAGCTACTTCCTCTTGGACATTAAAAGTACAAACTCAGTGAAATCTCCAGCAACCATCTGTTCAGAGACTTAATTTTGCATTCACAATGTTTCTGCAGATTGAAATACATAGCTGACAATCCGCATACTAACAGAATGTTTTCCAGTAACATGGAAGAAAGTATCATTGCCGTAAATCACATGGGATGAAGCCATTCTCTGCATCTTGTCCCCAACATAAAACCACCCAGTCGTGCCAAGTTACTGGTATGAAACGCTCTATGTACAAACCCACAGAGTTTCCAGAAGCAGGAAAGGGGAAGTCGAGGCTCTGATACTCCCCACATGAGAAATGCCATAAGCCAATAATACATCAATATAGATCAATATATTGATCTATATCAATAGATTGGCTATAGATACAGCCAATCTAACTTCTGAAGACAGGAGATGAGGTAGTCATGGGTCCCTTTCCAGGAAGAGAAATATACTTAGAAGGAAATGCAAATTTAAGAGGATTACCATTCAAGAAATGTATGCGAGCTCATCACAGCATCTATATAGGAGTAATTCTATGAGTTAAGTGTGCTTTTCTGTTGAAGGTAATAAGTCCTCAACACACAGGATAAGACTCAGTTCATAATTTAAACAGCTCCATCGAATTTTCTGAAGGCTGCCTAAGCCCCTGTTACAATCAATAGATATTGAGAAAACATGGATGGTAGAGTGTGATTCAGTTGATGAGCCACTAGGTGACCACCCTATACAGGGCCAAATTGTTCTCCGGGTTTCATTAATGATATTGAATACATACATCTTCATTGACTTACTGGAATATGGCCACTGGTAGACATCTGCATTGTAAACACAAACAAAATCGTACTCCAGTGATAGCCTTTTTGCCAGACATTTATGCCATGTAGTATAGGTTCAATTTCCCTA
>NW_010394608.1:35533-43670 GCF_000710305.1 Buceros rhinoceros silvestris
CTACACAATTATAGATAGCTCCTTTTTTTGAGGGGAAAAGGGAAAATAGGAATGGCTTACTTATATAAATTTATACGTAAGAACAACAGCAAGGAAAATCAGGGCATTTAGGAATTCTGCAATTCTACAACTCTACAATTTTAGATAGTAATTCTTTGGGTCTCTGCGAGCCCAAGTTTCTTGATCCCACAATCTCAATGTCAGACAAAAAATACTCAGAAAAGATTCTCCTTTAACTAGACATAAAAGCTCTGCCAGACCTTGAACCAGTGTAACCCAACCTAATGCGTCAGTGTTTTGTCAGATCTGCAGCTGTCATTACCCATTAGATCTAAACCCGCAGCTCCAAAGTTCTGTAATTATAGTGACATATACAGTCCATGGAAGTTACATACCAAGAAAAAAAGAGAGCCTTTCCTCTCCATTATCATGAAGAAAACACAGAGTAAAAAATTTATGCGGAATTCATCAGCAATGACAGAAACATTCAGTTTCTGCCTAAGTTCCAGCTAAACAACAGAGCTAGTTCTGACTGTTATTTCTAATAATGAAAAACATGAAAATCCACATGATGAAATTCTAAAATGATGAAAGGACTTACTACTACTGATTTGGCTAGCTTTCCACTCAAGAACACACCTAAGCCATTTCTTAACCCCTAGCAGCTTGCTTGTAATGTCAAATGCATTATGTGGACATGTTGTCCCTGCCCTGGTTTTGGTATGTTCTGTTCTGTGGTTTTGACCATGTAGTTGAGTACCAGTCACACGGTGGTTCTCAGCTACTGCTTCTACCAAAACTTGCAATGTTACAATGCTACAATGCAGGAATCATCAATACCTTAGCTAACTTCTGAAAACCGAGAGCAGTAGAGTGTCCTGAACCCATATACCCTCACTTCAGAGCTCATCAGTCTCATACTGAGCTAACATGGGTTTTTCTGTATGCTTGTCATGCATAGAGCCAACTTAATGTCTTTAAACCCGAGGTTTACACAGGTCCACTGTGTACAAAATATTAAGATATATTACCAGCTATATGTATAATTAATAAAGTTAATACTAAATCACCATTCAAGCAATATACTGCCAAATAGCATTGCTGAAGAGGCTGAGTACAATTAATTGATGGAGAGTTTATATTACTGGAAAATAGTCTGTATCTTCAGGACACATATTCTTGTTAACCTATTATTCTGCATCAAAATGAGGAAAGACAACTGTAACAATGAACATCTCAGTAAAATAAGATCAATAGTCTTTAATTATATTCATAGCATTGATAAATTTCACCAAAAGATCATCAACTTGAAATAGATAATACAGCTTTATGAATGTCCAATAAAAAAAAAATCTGAGTATGGGATGAGAAACTGTACCTTCTTGCCAAATATTCAGCTCATTCAAATTGACAATCCCAGAAATTGCCAACAGTAGCCCTTAGGACCCTAGCCATCTTCCAGGGCAATAGAGAATGAATTGCTGAGCGTCCCACTAGGCAGATGACCAATACCTCCTTTGACAGAAAATTGATCGCTCATCCTAAAACATGCAGGAGTCTGTCTAGGACTAAATAAATCTTTAGCAGACACTAGCAACTTCATCAACTACTGCCAGCACCTAATCTTCTGTAAGCAAGCTAATCAAGAAACTAGCAATCAGTGTCTCCTGTCACCTGTCAGTATTCTGGACAGACATCAGGAATGCTGCAGGCCAGAGACAGCACAGGAGCAGCACTCTTCACTTTGATAGCTCATCTCCAAGTCAGAAACAGAAGTAATCATTCATAGTTATTCTGCACTGTTCAATATCACTGATTTTTGAGCAAGCTCATTGCTACTCTAGCCAGATGCAGGAATACATACATATTCCTCAAAATAACTGGATGAATCCTTAATTTCACACTCAGTGTTATTGTTCAGTCCTCAACAAAAAAAACTAAATATGGAAAATATTTTCAGCACCTGTTATGTTTTGCATGTGTGCGTGTTGATGATGTCCACAAAAAAAGGCATAGATAAAACTGTATCACTTTGTCATTTACACTCATTCATCAATTCATCTCTGACCAAACTACTTTTTCCAAGTATAAAAATTCTGATTCCTTAGTACATAGTTCCACAGCCCAGCTTTGGTTTACATTTGCAGGAAGTTTTAATTATTATTTTATTTTTAATGTCTAGTATCTTGCATCATTAATTTTATTCCATTGGAAAAACAAAATCTTCATATTCCAGCAAAACACGTGTCTCCAGTCTTGCTCTAGTCTCCTCTATTGTGCTTGAAATTGAGATATTACTAGGGAGAGAAAATTAGTTTGAAGCATTTCTAAAAGTAATTTTTTGTTATTTAAATTGTATTGACTATAACTAACTTTTCAATCCCTTAAAATGTGGGAGACCTGGCATCATGAGAGCAAAGGCAAAATGATATGAAGATAATAAAATAGTCTGACCAGAAGAACCAAAGTTTAAACTAAGATATGTTATGTTGTAAGAGAAAAGAGTAATCCATCAGAAAAAAAAGAGAAAAAAATATAAAAATGGCACTGAGGGACATGGTTTAGGGACCCTGGCAGTGCAGGGTAAATGGTTGGACTCGATGATCTTAAAGGTCTCTCCCAATCAGATGACTCTATGATTCCACAATTTGTCTAAGCTCTTTTCCCTTCTTTCTCCAAGAGAGGCTTCTGCTCCCTCAGTTGGAACGTAGGTGCTCAGACATCTGATTTTACTTTCCATGCATTCGAGGAAAAGGAACCTTCTTGTGGGAGACGTGGGGGGGAGGCAAAAGTCACCAGTTAGTAAAGGAGGAATGGGAACCACCATATGCTATTAGTAGTAGTAATATTTAAAAAAATAAACAAATTCTTGGTTTACACTTCAGTCCTAATTTAAATCTACACGCTGCCCCAAAGCCTCTTGCAGAGAAGCTGGAAATTATTTTTAACATTTTCCTTGCAAAAGGACTCTCTAAAATTAAAAAAAAAAAATGTACACAGATTTCATAGAATTTGAATACTACATGTTCATCAGAGATTGAAAAGTATTTAAATTATTAGTAAGTTGCATAACAGTCAAAATAAGCTATTATTTACATATTAGCTAAATGAATATGTAAATTTTAATTTATTGTCGTGAAGTTGCTTCAGAATCAGCAGAACGTTGTCTGGAGACAAAGAACACCAGATTTTTGCTGCAGTGTCTGTCTAGATTGCTGTGGTTCCTAGGACTTTGTCTACATCTATGTCTACAATGTCTTTTTGTCTATAAAAGGTACATTTGTAATAAAGGATAGGACAATGATACTTGTCACCTTTAGGCAATTTGAAGGAGTTGTAGTTCCTCTGGCAAAATCAGAGAATTGCACCGCTGTTGGTTTTCAGGCTCAGACATGAATAACACAAGATGGTGGCAAAAATGCCATATCGCTCCCAAGTTTTCCATAATCTGGAGTAAACTTCTGCATTATGAGTTCTCTAAAAACAAGGACCTAGACATCATACCTAAAAAAAAAGGAATGTACAGAAAAAGCCATTGGGAACTTACCTGTAACAGTGAAAATCCATCAAGCCTGACACAAGTGATACAAGAAAGAAAACTAAAATGCCATAATGCAGTTTGTTTTTAAGGCTGTGATCTGCTCAGCCTTTAAAATCTTACCCATTTAGGCTGCAGTACTAAACTGTGGAAGGTGTTATGTCCCTGTATCCAAACAAAGAAGAAAAACCAATGCAGGGGGTGGGGGGAAGTAGTCTTATAAAATCTATGTAAGAGCCTTCTGTGCTGAATAATCTTTGATCACCTGTGTTCTCGGTGAGTCCAGTGCAACAGCAGGAAAGCATATAAACCCCATACAAATTCCAGGCCACAAAAGCATCCGGAACTACACCAGGAACTAAGACTCTTCATCGTTATCTGTAAGAGCATGCTCTGAAGTACAAGCTTGCCGAGGGTACAACCCGAAAGCCTCAATATGAGGCCACCTCTTAAGGCAGTGCTCGGGCTGATGCTGAGAGGTCACAGTAGGCAGGAGTGCTGCAGGCAAAACTGGCAAGCCCAATTAGGATAGTACAGATGTAGCCAATATTAATTGCACAGTAGTTACACCTTTGAACACAATTCATAGGCTGACTTTTATTTCTGTGAGAACACCACCACCATAAAAAATATCATACTCCGTAAGAAAGAAACTTACTGGAGCATTGATAACTGAATCAATATTTTAACTTGGCTTGTTCAGACATTCAAAAAGTAACCAAAACCACTGCATTTCTTGTTCTAAGAAGAAAAGTGCCTCCTTTGTTCCAAGAAACTTGTGCTAAAACAGAAGGGAAAACTGACTTTCCTATATGCACCTATACAGTATTACTGAATTGCTTAAAATATTCAGCCCAGGAGGGTTTGAAAACATGGAGGAGTATTTATCTAATACCTCGTGCTTTTAATATTCCTATCACAAAATGTCAAGCTGTAGTAAAGATCCATTCACACTAGAATGCAATGACTTTACTAGGCAAAAATCTGAAACTGGGCTGTTTGGGCTTCTGAGGTCAGAGAGGAAGAGGGAGAATTTTGCCCTTTGCAAGGAAGTGCCAGGTATTCTCAACTCGGGGTATTGCTACCTTCAACTGCCGCCAAAGTCTTACTCATTTTGCTAGTCTTTCCAGTAATACTGCCAGGTCTTCACATGTTCTAAGGCTGAGAAACAACAAATGAGTAGGCACTTCAGCAACAAACTGCAGTGCAGTGAGCATAACATCATCTTACACTGGAAACTGTAAGAAAACATGACAGGATGACCTCATTCATTTTCCAGAAGAAAAAAAACCCAACTATTTAAAATAATGAAAACACACTTTTTTACTACAGAAATTGGTATTTAATTTATGGAAATTAAGAGTAAATTGATTATCTATAGCCCTATCCTTAAAGATGAAGCAACATGTTTATTTTAATTTCTACATCTGAAAACTTTAGAAACTTCTCTCTTTTCAGTGTTTGGTTAAATGAGGCATCAAAAAGAAACGGTCACTCCTGTCGACACTGATAGGAACCTAAAAGTATCCCTTAATTAGTTTTATGATCTGATGAGCGTAGATACCAGTGCTGATTCGCTGACCACCTCAAGAGCGCTTGTTACATTTACAATGAAGCAAACCAAATAATGCAGTTTGTATTTGGGAAGCTGGAAAACCTAAGCCAAATAGTCACTGACACAACCTGGCAAAAAAAATCAACAGTACTAAATTTGCACCTCTATTCCCAAGTAGCAGAAGGTGGTTATTTGGTTAAAGCCAATTACATTAGTTAAACTGATCCACTGCACCAGTGACAGCAAAAGTCAGAACTTGTTGACTTCTGAGGTTACGCTGGATTTCACAAATCACTGTGTGGAGTCAGCAGCAACAATACATGAAAGGAAGACAATGATAATACTTTGAGCACTTCTGACTGACGAGCACCAGTCCACAATAAGGAGTTTTGTTACTTAGATGTCAACAACCATTTTAAAGGATTCTGCTATGCTGAGGTCTGTCATATTTAAAAGTTTATGCTGACAGCTCGGTTGTTGTTCAGTAAAACGAGGTGGCATGCTACGGCAAAAGCAAAGCAAGAATAATGAACACCTCTACCAGTTAAACCATAAAGTCTCGTGACAAAGATACAGGATTCTAATGATGACAATGCTGCTGTTGAGCATGAAATTGTATACAGCCGTTTAATACCCACGGTTACTGCAACACGTAGAGAGAACTACGTCCCTGAGTATCTCTGATGAATATTACCAATGAAAAAGAATGTGAGCTGTAGGAAAAAAAGAGGTTCACCAACAGAAAAAAATAGAAAGAATGAAAAGTGATAACCGATCAGCATTTTATACATACACCAATGAAAAGATTTCCGAATAAAAAGACAGAATGACATGGTCTGATTTATCATTTGTCAGTGATTTAGGATAAATAAAAGTTAAAACTCCTAACAATATTCAGAGACATTTAAAGAATGATAGCGATGGCATCTCAGCTTAATGACCTTATTTTTCAGTAAAAACTACTTGAAAATGGAATTCTGGCTTGGTTTTCGCTGCACTATGGTGAATAAAGCGAGCTGTAAAAAATTAGGTGTATACAATCTTAATGCATAATAAAACCAAAAAGATTTTTCTTCTTTTGAGACAGACAGATGAACAGAAAAAGAACGCTAATTCTATGTTGATTTGTTTGCTTCCTTTCATTTCTCAATACACACTTTAATAAAGTTGGGGGGTTTGGTTGGTTGTTTGGGTTTTTTTTTAATTTGGCTAGTTTTATCATTTCTTTTACATTGTTGGACTATGTAAGTGTGGTCCTTAATGGTTATTTCATTCCTAGAATTGCTTCTGGAAACATCATTTGTTCCTACTCGGCGATAAGCAGCAGATCCTGATTCTCCAAAGATGGTGGTACTAAAGCGGAATGTATCAGGTATGCAGTTTAAAAAACTGACATACTGCCTTTTCACACAGCAAGGCTTGAATTAAGACAAGTTCAGACACCAGAAGGGAGAATGACTCCCAGAATTAAAAAGCATTTTCAGACGCTGTTCTTCCACCACTCAAATCCGAGAGTATTTAACTATTGCTCGTCTACCAAGACATTGCAGTATAAAAGCTGTGACAGTTGAAGCTACCGCACCCTGAAGAACTAGAGGAGTAAGTAATGGTCAAACCCAACACCTTGACTGCACACAGACATAAACCAGAGAACATACCGTTATGGTACGTTGTCTCTGTGGAAACAAAAGTTGATGTTTGGAACTTCTCTGTTTCAGTAACACCCATGTAATTACAGACAACTGACTTTGAGACATTTCATGGTAATTTCCAATGTTGCCATGGCAATATTAGACAATGCATAAAAAAAAAAATTAGCACTTTCGTTTGTTTACTTACTTGCTTTTTGCAGAAGAAAGCATTCCAAGACAAAAGGCAACAATATCTCAGTCTATCAAAGTAAACCCCCTCCTTTAACAGGTTTTTCCTATTAAAGAAACAAACTACATAATTTATTTCAAAGTGAAACACTGGACTCAAACAGAAACTAATGTGAACTATAGAAATAGAGAAATTCTGCTGAATATAAATAGTAATATCAAATTGTACGTAATTTTCCCTTGTAATTTCTAGCACAACACTGTAGCCCAGCAAATATGGAGTTGCCATTGCCTGTAACAGCCCACAGGCCTAGCGTAAAAAACAGGCATCAGGATGGGTCGAGCTTTGTCTGGACTAGTCTTGGACTGCCTGGAGACGTGTTTTAGCATGTAACAGAAGTTATCCAACAATCAGGTTACTACTACCCACTTTGTTTTAGCTTTTGCTGAGCTTCATACGGTCATACACACAACTCTTATTGTTATATATATTTTGTAACTAATAGTTCCAGCAAACACATTAAAATGACATCAAGTGTATCCTGGAGTGAGGCAGAAAACTTCACCATCATCACACTCCTTGCAGTGAAGGACTTGTGAAGCTGATGACTTGCTGTAAGACCCAGAGGGACAGTAGAAGGTTGAGCATAACATCACAGAAAGAGGTAGATTCTTGAAAGTGGGTGTATGTATTGTTTTAACTGTAGGTAATTTGAACTGGGCCTTAGGCATGCTTTCATGCTTGGTTGCACTTAATACATACTTTGTTTGGTGGAATGAATCTTATCAAGAAATTTATGTCATACAGTGTAATTCTAAGGCCTCATTAGTTAACACTGAGAAATTTTCCATTTCAGAGGAGTGATGGAAATGTCCCATAGTGCTGGGCCCAATCCCAAACCTTGCACAACCCCTCATGGCAGGTGATATTCTGTTGATTAACTACCTATTCATAGCTTATTCATTAAGCAGTTCATTAGTCCACTAAATGCATTATTGGTACTTAATGGTCAATGTTGTGTAGTACCAATTTTGTAATCAAGATACCATGCAAGATACAATCAAATAACATATAAATGAAAATATGTTACATCCAAGCAGTTCCTTTTAGCAATCAAATCTGTAATCTTAAGGAATGAAATCAAGTTTGTTTGACATGACCTGTTTTCTATGAATCTACAGGGATGCACATTACTTAAAATATATATTTATTAAATAGTTAAG
>NW_010394609.1:0-41744 GCF_000710305.1 Buceros rhinoceros silvestris
ATAATACTTATAATATTTGTAAATATTATAAAAACATTTCTGAGCCAAAACCCTTGAATGTTTTCTACAACTTACTCAATCTCTACATTTATGTTCTATGCTGTTTCGCTCCACTTTGGAGAAACTTTTGTGATAATTGTGCTCCTTCTCAGCATCAATAAGAGTACATTGACACTGCAGGCTATACTTCCTTGTTGACTGATGCCTGTGAGTTCACTCACATGATTTATGTGTGGACTCATCTATGTTTCCTTCCTATACATACCCAGATACATACTGTCATCACAAGCCCTTCTGTGGTATTTGACATTATGATGATCTGCCATTTACAGAGAGATAACAGGTCTTCTGTGCTGTACAGTATAAAGCTTTTTGTTGTAGGTAAAATGCAAGACATCACACCTTCCCCTCACACCCCTAAAAGCTGAAGTGATTTTATCATATTACCATGCAATGAACATGAAAGCATGCAAACTTGATTTTACTGACAGATCATACATGTAAGTCGAACCATGAAACCATTATTAGGTTAGCTGTGGGACAATCATTAGGCAGTTGGAGAAGATTTAGAGAACATTTTAGATGTTTCTACCTTGCAGAATTTTGCTGAATCCTCAAGACAAATGTGGTGTATTAATTAAAATTTGAGTTGATGGTATAAGTGAAGTAGTTACTATTTTTATCCATTTGAACATTAGTTTCTGGAATTGCAGAACAAGCATAAACTTGTGGGATTTTTCCACCTTGCACATATGTAATGGCTATTGTTACAGAATTTCAGAAAGGGAAAGTAAACGATCACAAAGGGTCCCGAGTCATTGAGATTGCATTGCAATTTACCCAATACCTGCGCAGAAGCATTCAGTAATCATTGTCTGAAATCTGGCTCTGCTAAATGTTACATGTCCTTTTTCATTGGGTTAGTGCTAGTGATTTATACTCAGGCTACTGTGATTCATACTCTTGGTTACTACCAATTCATATTACTCGTAATGGGAACCCTGTAAGAGTAGAAAGAAAAACCTTAAAAAACTTCCCGTTTTTTAGGAAACATGATTTCCATTTCATATTGCAGTTGTTAGTGGAACATCAACACAGTTTTCTTCCTAGAAAAATGGGCAGAATTGTCAACCACAAAAAAAATTGTTTCTTCTGTTCTACAGATTAAGTGGATCAGTTAGATGATGTTGATGAACACAAATGAAGTATGGGAACTAAGAAGCAGGTACTCAGTTACTTGCCAGTGACAAAATGTTGACAATGACCAAGAATGAGTTCAGTGGACCATGGGTAAGATAGTGCTGCCTGCAAAATGTGTAAAATACCAGTAGTTCCATTCAGATTGAGGATGTCTTCTATAAAATATTACAAATTCTTCCAAAAGAAGAGAATCATCAGAGTTTGGGGAACCTAGCTATTCAGGGGCAGATCCTGTTCTTGAGAATTCATACTCTAATGCAATGAGTTAATTTCACAGTAAAACTGCAGAAGTACAGGGAACCTACTATGAACAGATCATCAGCAGAGTGCCAGAGCTTCTTGTCTCTAGAATTAAGAATGTTGCCCCATTGAATGGAAGGTGGCAGAGCTATTGTTCTTAGTCAACTCCTTTGCAGCAAAGAGGAAATCTTGTATGTAGGTGCAACTGATTAGCAGAAGAGCAGTTTTAAGCAAATATATAAATTACATGCAAAACATGCAAAAAAAAGTTGTGAAAACTCTTTTTTCTTCTGTGTCTAAACTTTTTCTTTCACTGTAGTCATTTACATATCTTTAAATGCTTCAGATCACAAAACTCAGGGAAGAGGAAAAGTGATCTAGGGAATTGTTCTATATTGCCTGTTGTGCATAAAGCTGGATACACTGTAGATTTTCACTGTGCCTGTACTGAACACATTACAGTCAGATACTAGTCTAGAGTGATAGCAGTGTGGCATACTGGTTACCGCACTAAATTTCCCTGCTCAAATACTAGAATAAGTTCTTTGATATATTCTCAGGTATTTTGATTTTTAAAGACCTTTTAAAGACCTGCTCGGATTTGTGTTACTATAATCACTCCTCAAGAGTGACTGCCTTGGTTTTGAATGTGATGTCAACAGTAAAAGAATGGAGTTATGTTATGGAGCAGGAACCATAGTCAAGATAGCAGCTAGCATCTTGTAAACCTCTGCATAGCTAGAGTATATGCTGGACAGTCAGTGACGAACCTAGTGATTTTTTTTTTTTTTTTTTTTTACAGATTGTGCCAGTAATTCACGTCTTTCACACTTTTGAGTTATCTGTAGAATTGCTTTTAAGTGAGCCTTCATACAAAACTGTTCACATTTTAACTGATATGGAATGAAGCTATCACTTAGCAGTTATCTTAAAGTGGTGAGCTAGTATCTGTTCTTTTTCTATTTTGAATAGATGATTTTTCTAATATAATTGGGAGATGGTTTATTTTATTTATTTATTAATTCTCAATGTCTTGGACATTAGAGGCTTCCTCAATTTCTTCTTCCCAGAAAACTGAGATGACGTGCAAGGAGACACAATGCCTATAAAAATAAAATTTGACATGTGTATCCTGGAAATAAGATGGATGAGGTTTTAGACTGTGGATCAAGGTTTTTCTTAAACACCAGGGCAATTTAGCAGATCCTATAATCACTAGCTATTTTGTTATCAAAGTTAGATCTTCCTTTTTTTTCTTTAAAAGATATGTCATAGTTTAAAAAAAAAAGTATTAATTTAAGGAATTAAATTAAAATGAGACTTAATTATCAGAGATGCCATTCAGCCTTCATTGATAAGTAGCTTCTGTATTATCTTCAGTTGGCTTTTAATGCTGAAATTCACATCTTTGTTGTCAAAAAAATCTTCAATAGTTTTCACTGTTCTGCTAGAATGTGTAGAATAGAAGTCTTAATAAAAAAGTTCTGATCTTTTACAGATTGGATGCAACTCAGTGTCTTTTTCCCCTTGCAAATTTTGATTTTCTAGAATTTAATTTCCACATGTAAATTTCATGCTAATATCAAATAATCAAATTACCTCCTTCAAGAGATTTTATTTTTATTTTTTCAACTTCCACTCCCCATAAGAAGTGAAAATCTTCCCCAGAGACCCATGTGAGAGAGTCAATACATGCAACTAGGTTGAATTTCTTTAGCTATGTCTTACTTCCATGTTCTCTGTAGTTGTAGGTCCTCAAATGGTAGCCCAGTTGTCTCTCCCAATTCATCCTCTGATATGACATTGACAGGGGCGATAGTTTATGGAAGGTACTGTTCTTATGGAAGCATGATCTGGTTAAGTATTTCTGTAGAAGATGCTCTCTATAGCAAAGTATAACTCTCATTTGAGTATTTTGCTTCTAATGCACTGGAATGCATATGCTTAAGTTAAATGTATCTATGGATTCTGAACTGATATTTATTAGTTAAAACCATAAATTTAGCCAACAGCTAAGCAAATCTCCTGCCTTTTCTATTTGTGCTTCCATTCAGGAAATACCACACTGATTTTATAGCTCGCTTGGACTCCTTTTCGGCAGAAAGTAGAAGGTAGTAAAAGAAGAACTACTACTAGAGTATTTGTAGGCTGTTGCTTCAAATAAATAATTACTGTATATTACCTATGGCTCATGGCACTTCCTTTTTGATAAAACAGCACAGGAGAGCTCTTCACAGTTTCAGGAGACAGACAGGAAGCAGCTGTAAATACACAGTACACTTTCTGTTTAAAAGTCTATTTGTTGGATAAGAATCTTGAAATGCTAGCTAATTATCAAAAGGCAGAAAGAGAAGCATACTAACTAATTGCTGCAGAGGACTTGTTGAACTTCAAGAACACGAGGAAAAAAATTAATATCATTCTTGTTGTGCTTGATTGTAATCATTCAGATTTAGCAGAAAAATACCAATTTAACTAATCAAGTTAAACTTAAAATATGCAAATCCAAGAGAGAATAATAATTTTATCTTTGAGCATTATGTAAATGAGAGAGAAAATCAGATGTAGGAAGGGATGATTGGAGATGATGTGTCATAGCTCTGGTGACAGAACACTCAAGATATAGAGCACTCCTAAGAGCTAGGACATGTAGCATAAGATTAATAATATAACCTTAGTAACATGACAAATCAAATAGCTGTAATTATACAAAGACAGAGAAGATGCATAGTTCATTGTTAAAAAGAAGAATCTAGTAGGAGATGTGGAGGATTATTCTGCAATTCAGCAAAACTTCCCCATGGTCACTGCTTTGTAACCCACAGTCGTAGGTATGTTCATAAACTGGCTGAGCTAATGCCTGTAAATGCAGTCAGTATTATCAAATCTAGAGTTTCTGCAAAATCCAAACTATAAAATCAAATTAGGAGAGGCTTTGCTTACAGTGATGTTGCCAACTGAGTATCTAGGTGTTGAAAATCTGCAATGGCACAAAAAGATGCAGATAATGGAAGTAAATCAGAGCTTGAAATCATTCTGGGTCTCTAAGGTGACAGTCTCACTCTAAACTCTAAATGATTAAGGGAGGATGAGACCCTGAGGTCTTGCTGTTGTTCAGCTGAATTTAGAGTTACTCCTGCTTACAGCTGAGGACTTGCTTTGGGACTCACAGACCATGCTTTCGGTTTGGCAAACTGCTCTTGGTTAAACCATAGGGGAAAAAAAGGTAAAATAATGTAGATATAGAGTAAGATATAGTTTATTTTTATATGCAAAAATAATTCCACCCATTGCTGTCACATGTAGGAGTTGCTGGCAAGTTATAAGATAATTGACATTGGTTTGAATTAACAGTGTTTAACTCATTTTGATTAAAAATGGAGATTTGGCAGAGCAAACTTTGCTTATTAGTGTAAACCTGAGTGGTTTAAATATAATAATATATTTAATATGTCATTTCCATAAACATCAGAAGGTTCATGAACATTAGCCAAGATGAAACAGCCTGGTCTTACCGTTAATTAATCTTGTTATTTAATAAATAACTGGTGATGGAGTTACAGAGATGATAACAAAGAAATCCAACATGGAAACAGCAACAGAACGATGATCCTTCCTTCTCATCAGTGTACTGTCTGTGAAAGGCTAATATAATTCCAGTATATAGTTTATGGAATTGCAAGAGTGGTGGAAATACACATAATACAGAAAAGAACAATTTGAATAGAATAACAATTCTCCCTTGAATTTAAAGCTCTTTCTCTTGGGAATGTCTTCTGAATATGATTTGGCTTCTCAAAGAGAATTCTCTGCATATTATTTTTACATATTTCATTTTCTGTAATGTGATATCCAGTAGAAAAAATAGGAAAATGTAGTGCTGGAAAATAAAATAAATACTCTGATAGCATTTGGACTGTTACTAGAATTACTCATAGTCACTAAAGGTCAGTGAATACCTCATTTGGACAGTAAAAAATAATGGCATGCCTCTTAAAAAGGTTTTTATTAAAGGGAATGTAAAAGCTCTGGAAAACTCTGCTGAGATAGCTGTCAGGTATTTAACTTCATTGTATTTAACTGTCATCTTGGCAGGTAGAAGAAAACTCTTAAGTCTGTTGAGCCAAATGACCTATGTGCCTACTTGATTCTCCTCTCCCACCAACCTCTTCTGTTTTTCCACTGTTCTCTAAATGCATGTCCTAAAGATTATCCAATATTCTGTGAAATGATGGAATTTATGGCTCACAGTGTTCACAGATGAGGTGCAACAGACAGATACACAGTGTCATTCAATGCTACGTGACAGACAAGTTCTTTTGGGAATCCTTGGCGGAGTATTAACAGGGGTCAGAAACAGGGGGTACTGGTCACACACAGAGAGATGTTGCTGAGTTAAGAGTACAAGTTCATTTTACTCAGGGAAGGACAGGAGGGGAAGGCATACCTTGTTACATGTGGTTGTGTAAATTGACATATGCAGGGGCTCTCTTCCTTCACATGCTGAGTAAGCAAAGCAAACATGGAGTCTAAGAATTGGATTATTGGATTTTAATGGAATTCCCAAAGTGAACCCTGCTATTTTTACTTTCAGAATCAAAAGTGAATGGCGTGGCATTTCAGATGTCATTATGTTCGTAAGCTAATGAAGATCAGCATCTTTAAATAAAGAGAAAGAAACACAGGGTTAGAAAGTACTGACACAATAAAAAAAGCCTCCTTTATTTGCACATGGAAAAGTAGTGGTGTTTGATCGACCAACCCAGTAGAAGATGATGTAGTTGGCTCAACAGGTCTTGTACTTCGGGCTATAAAATTGGAAGGGACTTGTGAAAGTCAAAAGGGTAAATGACTGTCCTAGGTGAGTTGTATGAACACTACAGGTAAAAATAGGAAAATATTATCTTTATAATGCAGGTGATTATGAATACGGCTTTTCTTTTCTATTTTTGTTTTCCTTTGAGAAGAGTCCAGGAGGCAGACATATACCAAAATGAGTAGATAATAATACTCTTATGTCTCTGAAAGAGGCAGAAAGGTCAAGACTTCCTTTAATTTTTGCTCTGACATTATTGAAAGGTTCCACAGAAACTTAAACAGGTTTTCAAAAGTTTTGTGACTGCTCCTGAATCAATGCCAGATAAGTAGGAATGAAATAGGTCATTAGAGTCACGTCCCTTAGTCTTTTAAGATTTTACATTTCTCAAAGCACAGTTTTGTTGCCACTGGTGGTGACAAGAAGAGCTAAATAACATTGGAATAATTACACAAGATACTTGCAAAACAGATGCCTCTAGAAATTCTGCTCCATCCTCTCATTACTATGGGAAGCAGTTACTCAATCCTCTCCAAAATGCCTCACAAAAGCCATCTACTCATGTCTGTGAGCCATCTGCATGTACATCTGTATGGAAAATATTGGTCATAATGGTCATCATTACCCTTCTTGTGTTTTCCATTTCCAAGGACTTCATTTTTAATTGTCTTCTTTTTCTGTTTACGTTGCATGCAAGTATTTTGCTTAGTAATACTAAAGTAACAGTAAATACAGCTGCCATATGGTTAGAGTTTTTCAACATGGTGGCTGAAGACTATTAAATTTAGTGACCCTAACTGGTTACTTGAGTGGATTGGTTTTTTTGTTTTTTGGTTTGGTTTTTTGGTTTTTCTTCGTTGTTGTTGTTTTTTTGTTGGGTTTTTTTTTTTTTGTCAGGCTACTTAGGTAGACTTCTGGATTAACATTAGAAATGCCCTTCAGAGTGAGTGCTGAGGGCCTTTTAGTCCTGTACGTTGTCTCTGACCTCGGGCACCATCAATGTGTTTACATTTTAAACTACTGTGCCTGAAGCTGGTAGGTTACAGATGAGATTGTTAGATTCTGGGCAGTTTTTGTACTGAGTTGCGTTACCTCATGTTGTTCTGCACCATGGACAGATTGGGCATTTAGGCAGCTGGTGGGTCTAAGTTTGATAGCTGTTTAGGTTCTCAGGACACATATAGATGAAACGGTCTTCATTTTGTTTAGAGCAAAAAGGAAGAAGTGATGAAATGGCTGGAAAAACCCTGTTAGAAACCTGTCATGAACAAGACTTTTGATGCCTCTGCAGCCTTTCTACTTTTGAAGCTGTGAGTTTTGAACATCTTTTGTGGTGTCATAACACTTTTTAAACCATGTTTAAGGAATAAGCACTTGGGAGGAAAAATTCCCGTCGTTACCCCAAGTACCCCACCTTTTACAGTGAATTTAGATCTTCCTGTATGTTGTCTCACGGTTCTTTGTGTATGCAGCAATGGCAGGGGGAACCAATAACAAACAATATGTTAAAACTTGAAACATCCTTGTTAGAATTATAGAATGAGTTGCACACCGCATCTGAAGAAAATGTCTGCTGGAAAAGCAGACAGGTCAATGTGTTGCTTGCTGCAGAAAATCGAGAGGCAAAGGAAAAAATCTATGCACGTAAGGGAAAGAAAGGGAGGTAGATTAAGAAGCCGGCAGAGTCAGCAGAGAAAGAAGCCAAGAAAAACAGATGCCAGATCTAAATACCAGTTCTGTAAGGACTGAATCACTTATTCAGCAGCCATACATTGACTGCCTGAAATAATTGACATGGGTACAATGCTGTTGTCTGCTTGAGGAAGAGTTTTTGCATAGTCAGATTGAAATTATTCAGAGAGGTCAAAAATGGCTGTGAAATCAACTCTCTATTTTTTGTTCATACAGATACTCTAACGATCCAGATGTCTGCCCTTCACCAAATCACTGAGCAGCTCTCTGGGCTATAAACATGTCTTTCAAAACACATTTGACAACTTAGATTACACATTGATGTCTGATAATCTGTAATGTGTATATGTGTCCAAATATATATTTTTAAAGTATTTGCAATATCTATTATCATAAGCTCTTTGACAACTTATGCTATAATGATAAAAGATATAAAACACTGTGAAAATATGGGTTAGAATAAACACTGGTTTGTTGCTTAATCCCACATAGTTTGCACTTGATTGAAAAAGCTATCATTGATATGACACGGTTCATGCCTGAAGATGCCAAAGTCATCTCTAACATTTGACTTCATTGTTAACTTTTGTAAAAGCCTAGCGTCTAGGATGAAGGGACCTTGGGAGTTACAGAGGTCATTCCTCTGCTACAACGCAGCATGAGTTGTACAACAAACTTTCTGATAGCTTCTTGTCTAATCTGTTTCTAAAAGCCTCTAATGAAAGAGTCTCTCTAGTCGCATTCGATAAGTGCTAAAAGAAAAAGAACACTCTGAAGAAAAAGGGCTTTGAGCTGTCAAAGTTGTGCAGATGTGTATGTGTAATAATGACTTAGAAAAGCCTTCACCATATAGTACGCTCTCTGATCATTGAACCACTTCCAGTCTAGAAATAAAAGATAAATTTAGAGCCATCAATAGGTAGGTGCTATCAAGCCATAGTATTGCACAAAGTAAAGCAGAAATACATTGTGCTGCTTGTAAATTTTCTGGTTGATGATTTCTGAAGTAAGTTTTTTTTCTTCTCTTCTTTTGAGTTTGACATGCTGAGTAATTTGAAGAAATATTCCAATATTTTAGGATTATTTTATTTCAAATCTTGTATGTTTTTCAAAACAGAAAAGCAAATTTTTATAGTCGCTTTTTCAGGTGGTGAACTTCATAGAATTTTATTAACAGTGTGTTGGCATTGTGACTGATTTGAATTCTTCAACAGTTAGAAGTAAAGAAGCTAGAAAGCAACTCTTGAGTTTTCATAATACTTAGAGTTGGGTTATGACACTGAAGATGGTGCAGCTGTATACAGGTACACAGGTAGGCACTGTATGACCCAGGGCTATAAGTATTAATTTAGTATTAAAGAGATGTTCACTCATTCTGATCTTATAATTAGGGAGACACAGAGGGAAACAATCCATGCCTGCCTCTCCAATGCTTAATATTGAAAGCTGGGTTTGTTTTGAAACTGGTGCTGTACCATTGTTGCTGGAATGAGTCAGTACTTTCAAAGTTACCATAAGGCGGTAACTTAATGCCATAATAATTTTCTAACCTTAAAGCAGGAAATAAGTGTGATAACTAACAAATGGGTGGTAAATGTTTGCTCTTAAACAATGATATGCTTAATAAATGGTAAGCCATAAAAGTAAAATGTCAAACACAATGAAAGCTTCTGCTTATTATTGAATAATAAATTTTCCTTGGTGCTCTCTGTACAAGTAAATATTGTGTACTGACCATTATTCTAATTTAGCTACTTAGTTTGGGTATATTTGAAAACTTATTCTTGTATTTTTCACCTTAATGTGTTCATCTCTTCTGCTTTAAACTGCTTTGAAGCAGTTGCTGAATGCTACCCCACAGTTATTTTTCAGCTGAGATGTGGATAAAAATCAGTGCAGATTAAAGTGATTCTAATCTATAGTCTGCAAGGTATGTTAGGACTGCATAAGAGAAAGGACTGTATGAATGTAAATCATCATTATGATTAATAGGAGACTGTTAATAGAGAAAGAAAGAAAAAAAAGAAGTGATATATGGCCAATGATAAACTGCAAGATAGCCAAATTGGATATTAAAGTAAAATTTACTACCCTGGAAAGCAACCAAAGGCAGGTCATGATCTTATTCAATGGAAAGCTTTATATTACTTAATCTCATCAAGGAATACGAAAAATATTGCAGAGAGCAAAATTTGCCATGTGAGAAATCAAATTCAGAGATTGGTAGATTGGCAAGTTATACAAAGCAAGTTTTAAAATGAATGAATTAGTATGGGGATGCCTGGCAAATTGACTATACCACTAAACACATCAGGGTAAATGCCATGTGCTTGCCATGGTGGAAGCCACTCCTGGATGGATGGAAACAGGTGCTGTGCCCCATGCCACTGCCCATGACACTATTCTGGGGCTCAAAATACAAATCTTGTGGTGACATGGCACCCCAGAAAGGACTGAGTCAGACAACAGGACTCATTATCTAAACAACCTCATAGACACCTGGGCCAAAGAGCATGACATTGAGTGGGTATATCACATCCCCCAGTCTCTGAGAAAATCGGATGACACTGTGGACTGCTGAAGACTACATTGAGAGCAATGGATGCTGGGACCTTCAAATATTGGGATACAGACTTAGCAAAAGCCACCTGCTTAGTTAACACTAGAGGATCTGCCAGGATCTGTCAGGGCTGGCCCTGCCCATTCAAAATCACCATGCATGGTAGAGGGCATAGAGTCCCTGTAGTACACATGAAGAAGAAATTAAGGAAAGCAGTTTGGGTTAATCCTTCTTCAGGCAAACTCAAACTCATTCAAAAGGTTGCTTTTTATCTGATGGACCTGGGTGGACTTGGTGGGTGATGTGAGAGGATGGGGAAGTCTGATGTGTGTCTCTAGGGGATTTAATTTTGGGTAAGAACAGCCGGCAAATTGAATTGTATAATACTATTTATTGAATAACCCCATCTCATTGTTACCACTGCTGTAGTGAGTCATATTGACAGTGTTATGGTAAGAATCACTTAAATCAATGAGTGATGGACTTTGAAACTGAGTGAGGGGCAGCAGTGATGGAACTGAACTGGTGTCCAGCAATTTCCTCAAGATCTTCAACCCACAGACCATGAGCCTGGGCTGCAGGCTTGAGCTCTAGATGAAGCTTGCAACAACAGACACAATCACTCCATCCCTGAGACTATTATGACAGATGGAACCCAGAAGTCATGGATTAAATAAACTCAATGGACATGTTAGAGGGATATTCCACACACTAAGGGAATGATACCTATGCACCATTCAAAAACTGCAGCGGCGTGAGGCATGGCTGGGCTCAACTTGAAACAGCAGTGGTAAGCAGTGCATTGTATATCACTCACTTTGTTATTGTTATTACTACCGTTTCCTCTCTCTTTGTGTTATGTAAGTAAACTTCCCTTATATTAACCCTTTAAGCCATGTAGCATTACTTTAACCTTTTTTATCTTACTTGTCCCTCCTTCAGGGGTGGGAAGGAGTGAGCGAGTAGCTGCATGGTTCTTAGATGCCAGCTGGGCATCTAAGAACGGGAATCTTCTTCAAGTTTTAATTTTCTCCACTACTTACAGCAGTGAGGCTGTGGTCCCTTAACTTAATAAGCTAATTTACACTAGTATTGATACAGGTTTGCCATAGCTCCATCACTTCTGCCCCTTCTCTCATCTTCTTTCAGCCAACAGTGCTGAGTAAACAGATCAGCCACTGGCACAAGTGAGCAGAGAATATGTCAGCCTGAGTTTTGCCTAGCTTTTGAAACATTCATTTTTACTTGTAAAGAAACTCTAGGTCTTGAAATTGTCCAGACCAGGTCTTGAAGGGACTCAATCTCTTCAGATCTTCAGAAGTAATTTTTCTAGGCTGGTAAGCATAGTTTTGCCAATTTACTGTGTTAAGCTTCTAAGCAAATGTGAAATGTTGTCCTGTTTCCTTCCAAGAGTGACTAGCTCCACTCTATTCTGCTGCATGAATCTTGCTACATGTCTCTACAAGTGAAAACACATCAAAATTTGTAGTATTAACAATTTGCTAAGGAATAATACATTTGTGACTACGTGTAAAATAATGGAGCTCGTAGATTGTTTCAACATACAATTTGTAGCAAGTTATTTTATTGACATTTATAGATAAATAAGATAGTAAGGGACATCCAAAATTCTGCCTTGTTATTAAATGCATTTAGATGTCCCTATTAATGCTGCAACAAATCTGTTGTTCTATCAATGTTGATTTTTTTAGCCTCAGAGAAATATTAGTTAATACATTTCTAGAGTTGCAAGAACAGAGTAGCAGATATGTACACAATTTTGGTTTCAATAAAATTATCATAGAATATTATTTTTCATCTATGGTACAGTTAGATCAACAATTTAACCTCATGTTATCGAAAACAAATCAGATAGTGCCATTTTCCTTCATTTCTGAGGAGGAGAAAAGTATATAGAAATTTAAATGATTTGAAAGACCCCTACATAAAAAGTACATTGGGCAGTTTTGTTATATCACTCCTCCATATTATCCATTACTTTGTCTACATTGTGCATAATTGCTTAATTGGTAAGTGAAATATAATGATGGCTATAGACTCTTCAGAAGGGATAGGCCAGGAAGAAGAGTTTGGGAAGTGGCCCTGTAAGTTAAGGACTGTTTTGACTCTCTGGAGCATAACGATGGTGACAACAGGGTTGAGTGTTTATGGGTGCACAGCGGTAAATATCATGGTGGGAGTCTCTTATAGACTACCCAACTAGATGAAGAGGTAGACAAAATATTCTATAAGCACCTGGGAAGACATCTCACAGTCACTACCACTTGTTTTTGTGGGGGACTTCAAATTGTCAAATGTCTGCTGGAAATACAATAGAGCAGAGAGGAAATAGTCCAGGAGATGCCTGGATTCTGTGGAAGACAACTTCCCAACACAGCTGGTGGGGGAAACAACTAGGGAAGGATCCTTGCTAGTTCGCAAACAGAGAAGCACTTTTGGGTGATGTGAAGGTTGGAGACCAGCTTGGACACAGTGATCGTGAAATGGTAGAGTTTTCAATTCCTGAGGAAGTAAGGAGGGGGGTTAGCAGAACTGACAGCTTGGACTTCTGGAGGGCAGACTTTGGCCTGTTTAGGAGACTGGTTGGCAGACCCCTGGGAGGCAAATCCTGAAGGACAAAGAAGTCCCAGAAGGCTGGACACTCTTTAAGATGGAAATCTTTAAGGAGCAAGAACAAGCCATCTCAATATCTCACAAGGAGAGCCAGCAGGGAAGAAGACTGGCATGAATGAACAGAGAGCTAGAACAGAAGAAGAAAAGTCTGTGACCTATGGAAGAAGGGGCAGACCACTCAGGAAGACTATAAGGATTTTGTGAGGCTGTGCAGGGAGAGAATTAGAAAGGCCAAAGTCCTGCTAGAACTTAATCTGGCCACTGCCAAAAAAGACAATTAAAAATGTTTCTATAAATACATTAACAGCAAAACAAGGACCAAGGAGAATCTCTATCATCTGCTGGATGCACGGGGAAACATAGTGAGCAAGGATGAGGAAAAGGCTGAGGTACTGAATGCCACCTTTGACTCAGTCTTTAGTAGTCAGACCAGTTGTCCTTTGAGTACCCAGCCCCTTGAACTGGAAGACAGAGATGGGTGTAGAAGAGTACAGTCCCTGCACAAAGTCCAAGTCATGTAAGACATGTACATGTCTACAGCAGGATGCCTGCAAGATCTTTGTTGATAAAATTCATCACTGGGTGAGGAGACAATCGGAGCTACGACTATCACTAGATCCTGGTCTGGTGTTGGGTGTTATCTGAGTGTCCAGGAGGAGTGTGAAACTGGGTGGATGTCCGATGGTCTCATTCTTCCATTTTCCCTCCCTGGACAAAACAAGCTGTTACCTCCACCCATGCAGGTGTAAATTGATGTACTTCCTGCCATTGACATAAGCGATAAGCTCGTCTAGAGTCATCCCCACTTGCACGTCTACACCAATGGTGTCATGTTAAAAACCCTGGGTAGAAATATGCCCCCAATTTCAGCCCCAAATTGGGATAGAAGATGACTCTACACCATACCAACGGACGGATTGATGAATTTGCTCTCTCCTCCCCCCAGCCCAAACTTAGGACCCCTCGTGGGTAAGGTTCTCTGCCTACACTGAGTGATATTTTCGTCTCCGGGTGTATTTTGCTTCCTAATGCAGTTTGTGCATTAGTGGGCTCATCATACCACGTAGCTGGGCTACAACAGACAGGTTGTGAGCTTTTGGTATCAGACCTGTGCGGTGTGTCTGGTAAATGACCCATAGCTCTACAGTTTGTACACCTGTTCATCAAAGGCAATACCAAAAAGAACCCGTAAATATTGCTCTCATAAATAAACTGTTGTTAAGGGTCGAGGGACCGAGGTACCCACTCCTCGAATTACCTTAACGAATCCTTCTGTCTTGTTATAGACAGAGGGGATTTAAAGGGGAAAGAAGAAATTCACACCTCGGTCTGTGTTCGGAAAAGCTGAAACAAACTTTTAATAAACAATAAAACTACACAACTATATTATATATCTATGTATATAGTTACAAACTGAGGGAAAGGGAGAAAACGAAGAAGTCAAGGGTTGCAAAAACTGTTCCTTTTTCAAGGTCAGTGCTCTTGGCAGGCATCCAGTTCTTGGCAGGCAGCCAACAGCGAGGTGGGAGTACGCGGCCTTGCTTCGCTCTGGCCTGGTTGGATCCCTCTCTCACGCTGGGGAAGTGGGGGCGGCGGCCTCCATGCAGCAAAAAAGCAAATCTAACAGCAGAAAATGCTCCCTGCATGAAAAACCAGAAAGGCTCAGTTATCACGCCCGATTCTAGATGAAAACTCACGGCAGCAACAGTTCAAAGTCTGTGATTCCTCAGGCGATCCGGAGGTGTGGGCCTCAGGCCTCGGCTTGGTCTCAGGCTGCTCTTGGCCTGGCCGGTCGGCAGGTTGGTTCGTGGGAGGACTCCCTGTGTGCTGCTGCCTGGGAGCTCGAAGAGTGATCCGATGGTGGGGGGGCAGGCCCTCAGGCTTTTGGCCTAACTCGGCAGCCAGCAGTCTGGGCTCGGCCTACTTGGGCCTAGTCGGTGGCAGAGCAGACCCGTGGGAGCTCTCCTCTCTTTGTGAAGTCCGGAAGTCCGAGAGAGAAAAAACACTTCCTGCCTGCTGCTTTTTCAAATGCTCCCGACGTAACGTTCCACCTGACCCCCTTAACCAATTAAATGCGGAATTACCGTATTTGCATGGAATAATTCTATTTGTCCATTTCCCAAAACAAGGAAGTTTCAGCTCAAACCAGGAAGTTTCAGCTCAAACCGGGACAACCGTCTTTATTCATCCCAAGCACCCACCCCCCATTTTGCTTGTCTTGCATATTCGGTGTCAGCCTTAAGACCAGTTTTATTTCCCCTTTTTTCACAATGGGGAGCAGAATAAAGCCTCCATAATCCAAGAGGAAATGGCACTCAAGAATGCTGAGGGAGCTAGTGGAAGTTCTCACCAAGCCACTTTCCATCATTTGTCAGCCTCCTGGCTACCTGGGGAGGTCCCAGTGAACTGGAGGTTAGCAAACGTGAGATCCATCAATAAGAAGGGCTAGAAGGAGGATCCAGGGAACTACAGGCCTGATAACAGTGCTGAGGAAGGTTATGGAGCCAATCATCTTGATTTTTCACAATGGGGAGCAGAATAAAGCCTCCATAATCCAAGAGGAAATGGCACTCAAGAATGCTGAGGGAGCTAGTGGAAGTTCTCACCAAGCCACTTTCCATCATTTGTCAGCCTCCTGGCTACCTGGGGAGGTCCCAGTGAACTGGAGGTTAGCAAACGTGAGATCCATCAATAAGAAGGGCTAGAAGGAGGATCCAGGGAACTACAGGCCTGATAACAGTGCTGAGGAAGGTTATGGAGCCAATCATCTTGATTGCCATCTTGTGGCATATCAGCTAGAGGGGGCTTTGGATGTCACCTGTCTTGTCCTGCAGGAATACTAGGCCCACCTCATCCTCTTCAGGAAATAGGAAAATGGTAAGTGAAGAAAAGAAAGCATCTTTCAAAAACGCAATTGGTTTCCTTTGGCAGTTCAATTACCTCCACATCTAATTCTATGGTGCTGTTGAGCCCCCTACAGTAGCCTTTTGTTTTGTTTTCCTTTAAATGTGTAATTTTGTGTTTCAGTAATCAAGAAGTCATTTCTCAGTCTGTCTTCAGGCCAAATATCCTGATCTGGGCACGAAAAGTTGACAGCACCCCTAATCTTTGAAATGCCACTCACTGAAAGATTCCCACTGAATGCAGCTTAATGTTTAGCAGGATGTTTACACGCAAGCCAGAAATTTGTAAAGGTGCATGTCCAAACTGGAAACCCAGGCCGCGAGCAGCAAACATAATGGTTTTTACAGGATGGACTGGAAAAAAAAAAAAAAAGGCCTTACTATCAGAATGCTTATACAGAAAAGGTTCAAAATGGACCTTAAGCTTTCAGTACGTTTTACTGTATTTTTCTCTAATGAATGTGAACGAAAATGTTTTAAAAATGTTCCCATCTTTTTATTTTTCTTACAGCTGCTTCCTGCACACTTACCCAATTCATAAACACATGGTGAAAAAATAAACATACGATTTGGTAATTGCCAGAGGGTGTCTTCATTCTGATAGTTTTCTTGGAGGTTGCATTCATCTTCTGCCATTTTTATATTCACAAGCTAAAATATGATTGTAGGAGATATTTTGACTGTGGAGAGAATGCTCTCCCATCTGTGGCAGTATACAAAATTGTCTTCTTATAGAAGGCTTGTTTAGGGTTCTTTCCAGACAAATAGATATCAAGATATGTAGTCTTATTGATGAAACACTCAAAAGTGAGGAGAGATTTTAGCATAATTGCTCATCTTCCACATCCCACAGAAGAGATATGCTTCCATAGTACTCCACCTGCTCTTGGGTGTACTTAGTTTTCTATGAAGACTGCATCTGCTGTTTCTTTGTGAAGGATATGCATACAGAAGATGACATTAAGTTCCAACATTTTTGAGTTTCATTTACTTCTGTTACCCATTAGGAAAGCAAGATCCTAGTGTCTGCTAATCTTTTGAGAGTTTAGATATAGATCAGCTAATTAAAATAGACCAGAAAAAAAAAATCAGTAGACTATTTAACACTTATCTGAAATCACCGTTAATCAGAGAATCATTTTCATTGAAAGAGACCTTTCACATCATGAAGTCCAACCATTAATACGGCATTCCCAAGTCACCACTAAATCATGTCTGTCAGCACCATATCTACAGGCCTTTTAAATATATCCAGCAATGGTGACTCCATTGCCTCCCTGGGCAAACTGTTCCAGTGCTTGACAACCCTTCCTGTGAAGAAATTTTTCTTAATATCCAACCTAAACCTCACCTGCCACAACTTGAGGCTGTTTCCTCTTGTCCTGTCACTTGTCACATGGGAGAAGAGACTGACCCTCACCTCACTACAACCTCCTTTCAGGTAGCTGTAGAGAGCAATGAGGTCTCCTCTCAGTCTCCTTTTCTCCAGGCTAAACAATTCCAGTTCCCTCAGACGCTCCTCACAGGACTTGTGCTCTAGACCCTTCACCAGCTTTGTTGCCCTTCTCTGAACACGCTCCAGCACCTCAATGTCGTTCTCGTACTGAGGGGCCCAAAACTGGAAGCAGTCTTCAAGCTACAGCCTCACCAGTGCCAGGTGGTGCCAGGGGGACAATCACTTCCCTACTCCTGCTGGCCACACTAGCACTGAATCAAGCCAGGATGCTGTTGGCCTTCTTGGACACCTGGGCACACTGCTGACTGTTGACCAACACCCCCAGGTCCTTTTCCTCTGGGCAGCTTTCCAGCCATTCTTCCCCCAGCCAAGAGAATGCTGGACTCTAGCTCTGAAAGGCATTGCAGAAACCTCAGGCACAGCTGTAATGACCTCCTGAGGTGATATCCTGAGGACAGAAAGAATGAGATGGACAGGAAAAAAGGAGGATGTTTTCTGACCTGTCTGCTCGCCTTTCTTATCAGTTAATTGAAGTGCTATAGATCCCACTTTGCAGCAGTTTCGTGTCCCTCTTGACTCAATACAGACATATTGGTTAGCAGTCTTTGCTCCTTCCTCTTTCCTGCCACTGGCTGGTCAATGCTAAGAAAATAAAAAATAGCAGATAGACATTTATTGCTTCTATCCCATTTTCTCCTCCTTGTAGAAGGCCATACAAGGAGACCACTGATAATTTACTCTTTTCTAGGATACGTATGCTAAACCACAGTCTGGGCTGGCACACATAGTATTGTAACATATCACAATGAATTTACAGTAATACACTTTAATTAATCACCCTCCAGAGTTTCAGCTGGAATTCATACCACACAGCCACATTCAGAATTGTTTTTAGATCAAGTGTGCCAATATACAATTTTTTCCCCACTCAGTCAGTCTTTGAATTTGGCAATAAACCTGACTGAATTTTTGCCAGGGTGATTCATTTTATCCAGATCTCTAATTGTATTTGAAAAAATTAAGGAGAAAGGTGGGAGCAGTTCAACAAGTCAAGAAAATTTCATAAATAAAAATACGTCTAGTATAAGGGAAAGCATTAGCTACCAAATCGCAGAATCTCAGAATCATTTGGTTGGAAGAGACCTTCAGGATCATCAAGTCCAACTGTTCACCTTGAATTGCCAGGGTCCCTAAACCTAAAACTCTAAACACACCAGATGTGTCCCTCAGCACCACATCTACACATCTTTTAAACACTTCCAGGAATGGGAACTACACCACTTCTCTGGGCAGACTGTTCCAGTGATCTACAACCCTTTCTGTGAAGAAATATTTCTTCATATCCATCTTAAACCTCACCTGCCACAACTTGAGGCCATTTCTCTTGTCCTGTCACTTGTCACATGGGAGAAGAGACTGACCCTCACCTCACTACAACCTCCTTTCAGGTAACTGTAGAGAGTGATAAGGTCTCCCCTCAGTCTCCTTTTCTCCAGGCTAAACAATTCCAGTTCCCTCAGACGCTCCCCATAAGACTTGTGCTCTAGAACCTTCACCAGCTTCACTGCCCTTCTCTGGACACGTTCCAGCACCTCAATGTCGTTCTCGTACTGAGGGGCCCAAAACTGGAAGCAGTCTTCAAGCTGCAGCCTCACCAGTGACAAGTACAGGGGGATGATCACTTCTCTACTGCTGGCCACCTAGCACTGATACAAGACAGGATGCTGTTGGCCCTCTTATTCAGCAGGCTATAGACCAACACCCCCAGGTCCTTTTCCACTGGGCAGTTTTCTATCTACTCTTCTGCAAGCCTGTAGCTTTGCAGGGGGTTGTTGTGACCCGAATGCAGGACCCAGCTCTTTGCCTTGTTGCATCTCATATGATTGGCCTCACCCCATTGATCCAGCCTGTCCAGAACCCTCTAGAGAGCCTCCTTGACCTTCAAGAAGATCAACACATCTGCCTAACTTGGTGTCATCGGCAAACTTACTGAGGGTTCACTTGATCCCCTCATCCACTGATAAAGATATTAAAGGGAACAGGCCCCACATACTGAGCCCTGGGGAACACCACTTGTGAGCAGCTGCCAACTGGATCATACAATAAAATGATGCAAACAGAATAATGTTTAATGAATAAAAATAAAATCTAATCCAACCTTTCTGCAATTATCCAGGTTGATTTTCTGAATGAGAAAACTACAGAGTTTGGAATGAAACAGGAAAAGAAATGCAGTCATAAAAATACAGGCCTGTATAACTAATAATTAATTTTTGCCACCCCAAGACAGAGACCATACCTTGCACCCAGTAGACACAGGGCTACCATGCTAGTCTTTAATTGCAGATATTTCCCATTGTGCTGTTTTCCACAGATTCATTACATAGTGCATTAGCTATGTTTGCTAAGGGTGACCAAGGACCATTGATAAGAATAATTTGATCAGTTTAATTCAACATAGCAGTGAACTCTGATTTAAACTGTATTTATGTTTACATTTGATCCGCTATTTATTCTACTGACAAAATATCTGAGCTGCAAAAATACCATGGTTTTTTAGCACATCAAATTCTATCTCCATTAGGAGTTAATATGCAGTTCCCATTACAAGAAATCAGGCCAGAGCTCTGCACATACTGAGCTGTACATTCTTTAGGAAAGAATCAGCAGGTGTTTAGGTTTACAGAGGGTGCACAATTTTCTCCTCCATTTTATTTGGCTTCTTAAAGAATGAAACATGAATAATTACTACTTATTTTCTTTCAATGACTTCAAAAACAGAAAATCAGTCTCTATATTGTACTCCAAACAAGCAATGCTAGAATAACAATTAACTTCCTTAACTTTATTGGTACAGCTTCACAAATCAAGTATAACATTGTCAAAATGACACAAGAAAACTTGTGAGTAGTTTTTCTCCATATTTTGCTCAAATCATTCATTTTCATCAGAAGAAAGCTAAAGACAAATTTAATCATTTTCTGAGTAATTTTTAAAATAACTATAAGACTGATTTTCCATTGTCCTGAGGAGCGTATAGTCAGTAGTTTTGGTAGTGCACAATGGTCCCAGTTCAGCAATCTACTTAAAGTACATGCCTGACTAAGCTCAGAAATAGTTCCATCGATTTCAACAGAAGTGCTTACATCCTTAACGAGAGGCACACTTGGGAGAGACGAACTGAATCAGACCTGGAATAGGAGTCAAGCTCTCTGCAGCCCACATACTGGCACGTCACACCACGCGCCCACCTAAGAGTCTCTGCAGACCACAAGACTGCGTTGGACTCTATTTCATAACACCTGCCTAGACTGAGCTAAAGGGTGACCAAGCTGCTAGTTACAGGTCCTCAAAACAATAACTTGGCCTGCAACAGGCTGCCAGAGAGCTGCAGTGCTCTTTTAAGGAAACAAAGGCCATTATTTTAACTGGTGTGATATAGGCATGCTAACTCACATTTACATGAAATAATTGTGTGAAGCCTCTAAAGGCATGCAATTGTGTAAAACTAGTCGGACAGCTAAATAAATAAGAGAGCATAAGAAATAATACAAAATGTTAAATGTAGTTCGTAATGTGATAAGAGAATTGTAATGCATAAAAACTGATCAAAGATGACAAATAGCAGATTATACCTTTGGAACACTCTTTCCATCTCCAGAGCAGTATTACTCTGTTTCTACAACTAAGGTCCTTGGGGATGCTAAAGCTAAACACCATTATGTACCTTAAACAGACTGAATTATATATCAGATTGGTTTGCACTATACATTTTATGTAATTCATTGTGTCCACTAAATTTAGATGCTGACTATTTTTTAAAGATGTACACAAAAAGCAAAGATAAAAAAGGGGTTGGTAGATAAAGTATGTTTTAAGATATTCTAATAAGTTAATTTCTAATAAGCAATATTAATGACATTTTACAATTTTGTTTTATAGGTCTGTTACCTTTCTTTTAGTTTCTTTTTTATGCATGCTTAATTTCATTTCATATAAAGCAGGACATAGATGGAAATAGTTGTTAAAAAAACCCCTGCATTAAATTTCCGAAGTGTGAAATTTTTTTATATCTTTTTTTCATTAACTTCTAACCATTCATGTAAAGAAGGTAAGTTTTAGAACTCTAGACATGCAAATGATGTCTTAAATTGAAACTCTTATGTTTACCGCTTCAAATCATGACGTTGCACTCGGGGACATAGCTCTAACAAATATCTGACATTCTCAGACCTTATAATGTGGCTCTCCAAGACCTCATCTCTCTTTCATCACTCATTCCACCATGAAAGAATATTCTGCTGCCTTTGTGTCATGACCTCAGCCCCAAAGAATTGAGAAGGAGAGAATCACAGGTTGGCTGCACGGGGTCTAGGGAGGGGTCTCTGCCTCCATCTATTGGTGAACTGCTGGAAGAGAGCAAGAGGGCCTTACTCATTTCCCTACTCACCCCCTCTCAGTAGGAGCCTTCTGCACAAAAGTCCTCTGGACCCATAGCTGTCCTTCTGCCTACACCTGTGCCATAGAAAAATGAAATGAGCACGCAATGAGACCTTCTGAATGAGCTGATAGCACCCTCCACCTGCCATATCTAGACATATTAACCTTACCACCAGGCAGGCAATATGAATCCAGGAACATGTCTCATGGCACAATCCAGCCACCAGAGTGTTTCTGTTCGACACCAGGCAGTTTCCTGGGCCCAACATCACAGCTAAAGGGGACAGCATAACAAATTCGCACACAGAGACAATAGCACTGCTTACAATACGCCTCTAAAAATCACTCTCTGCCAGGAGACAGGCACAAAGCAATGCTCTAGATAGACCTACCTCAAGATATTCCAAATCATAACCACCAAAGAAATTTAACATTCTCAAATTTTTCAATGGGAGCACAGGTCAGTGTGCTAAATTCAAGAACTGCTAGGCATTTAAGCCTCACTCTTCTTGTTCAAACTTTACACTAGCGTAGTATTGACACAGGTGAGAACAAAATATAAATAGTATTTATTTCCTAGTAATACATGTAGTCATTTCATTGCATGTTGCCTTTCCCCATATTGAATTTTTCCCTGCATCTACTATTATCTCTTAGCACCATTTGACTTTTTAATATTTCTCTATTAATTTTCTTAAATAACTTCTGTTTGCCATGTCTCTTCTCCATATGAATCTTTATTTAATCTATTCCAATTGTTATTTTCCCACCTATAGCAGTTTTTCCTTCAATCTTGTAACCACTTGCCTATCACTTTCTTTACTCCCCTCACTCTCTGTAGGTATCTTTTATTTTCAAGAATGTCCCTTCGTATTTTTTCTCATTTGAATCCCTCCCAATAAACCTACATTTGCACCACAGTGTTTACTTCAAGCTGTCACAAGAGCAGTAGCAATTTCTCTCTAGCCAGCGAAAAGACTCCCTCAAAAAAATCTTCACGTGGTATATGAATCTGTATTCAAGCTAGTACTACACACTAAATTAGACAGAACATTTCTACCATCTGTTCAGAGTAGTTGTAGAGAGTTGCACAGACGTTGGTTTCATTGCACAACAACAAATTTTATTGGTCTTAGCAACCCCAGGGACTACACTACACATTGAGCACCATCTACTGGAATCCAATTATTTATACATACATGTCCATACAAAGCCTTTCTCTATTCCTGAACCTAACACCATTAATCTTTAAAGATTTGCATGGTAATTGATACATTTCTGGCCTGAAAGGGAAAAAATAGCTAGATTATTAAAATATTTTTAAAAGAAATTAATATAAATGCACAAATAATTTAACATACAAAATTCATATACATATATGTGAACACACATCTATGTTAATGGTAATCTTGGCTTTAAATCATCTACTCTTTATTTTTATCCAAGGAAAGCTTACCAAAAGAAAAGAAAAAAAAAAGCTTAAGCCCACAGTAATAATTTACTTCAGATAATGCAGTGTGAATATATTTTACCAATATTCTGAAAGTCTCTTATCTACAGAAAGGCTCTGAAGAGTGAGAGATTTTGAAGTATGAATTTAATTTGGGCAAGTATTTAGTACATATGCATCACAGAAAGAGTTGGACGGGAGTTTCATTTTGTAAAAAATGTACTTACCACAGGCTCAGGACGTTCTGAAAGAAGCTTTGATTTTCTTCTAAGCCTTATACTTTCTGTGAGTAAAAAGCACAAAGAATCTATTGTCTTTCATTTTCTTGTGATCCAAATTATATTACTTCATGACATTTAATTAACATGTTTTAACATCAAACTGATTTGACCAGTTATGATTTATTACATCATAGGATTAATAGAGTTTGGATTTGATGATGTTTGGGGCCTATTTATTATCTGTTGCTGTTGTTGTTACACTCTGCAGACAGTTTCTTTAAAAGGAACCATTTTTGACAGTAGGAATATACAAGATTTTTAGTGCAATTCATCTAATGAAAAAGGTAGAAAAGGATCCTGGTTAGATTCTATGCATTCTAGGAAAGATGAAAGTTTGCACAGAATGAGGACTTCCTTCTCTTGCAATTTCTTGCTTAAAGAAGACTGTCAGGGCTATGTCCATACTACAGTAGTTAATTGAGTGTGCCCAGGAACTTCCCCTAAGTTCAAATAGCATGGAATAGCTTGAATCTATCATAGAAAATTCTTTTAGTCTTCACCTCAGGGATTGCTGCAGGCAAGCTGAGCGTTGGGAATGGACCTTGGAGTGCTGTAAATCCCAAACTGTGACAAGGAACTATTTGGGATTAGATAATTTACAGTTAGGGAACATCAAAATACTTTAATGGAATAGACAATTGTATCCAGTGCCTGGAAATGCTTGTCGACTCTGATTAATCTGCTAGCACAGACACATCCTTGGAGGATTAAAAGGTTAACCTAACTCTAGAGACAGGGTAAATAAGATATAATTCCCAAAGCCATGGGAAACCTGGAACCTCACACAGGGTGCACTGATTATCTATCTGAGGAACATAATGGGAGATCTACAGGGATGTTAGTCAGTGATAAGGAAAAATTATATCATTGTGCTTGACATCAGTGACAACAGTGAGTCTGGGCTCTATAAATATGTATCACAGAAGAAAAACATTCACGGATATTCTCCTGATATTCACCACCACCTAAACTGTGAGCTTCAAGCTATTTTAGAATACTATCTAACATTAAAAGGTAATAGAACGTATAAAACAAATTGAGTTAAAATTCCAGTACTAAAGCACTGGCTTAATTAAATAGTTTTACACATTCTTTTTAAATTGGTAATAGCACTGAAATATCCATAACCATAAGTTTGACAAAGGAATCCTATGTATTTTAACAAATTATCTGTTCCAGAACAATAAAGGCCACATCCATGCATCACAGTGCCAGCATAACCATTGCCTAGCTTTCTCAACATTTGCTTCTGGATTAAGCCAATATTTCCAGAGAACTATTAAGTTTCCATCCTAAGTACCAGTTATCTTCTGAACCCTAAGAGGCTACGTGAGACAGCATGTAGAAGGACATTTGGACCAGACCCACGTTGCCCTTACAGCTTCAGTCTTACAGCTATTAAGCTTACATCCTTCTCCTCCATGGCATACCATCTTGACAGAATTCTCCTCGAGGTAAAATACTCCTTTAAGCAAAATATTTTGTTGGTCTAAAACCTGATTTACTTATACAGTGTTATACTAGGTGAAAGAAAATGCATTATCAAAAAGGCTACCAAGTTTTAGCAGTGGATATCTGTAAAATTCTATTGTTGTGCCAAATGTAATCAAGACCTTCCATTTTCAATTTAAAGTTTTAAAAAGGAAAACACAAATGGAGGTATTAATTTTATATTGCACCATACCTTTCTCAATTAACTAGTGAGAGTAGGTCTTCCTCAGTTCAGCAGTTCTTCTGAAGATTCCTTTTCCATGCTTTCACATAAGATTCTATGTGTGCTTTTAAATTGGTTTGTGCATGCATCTCAAAGCTCTGAGAAAGCACATTTTAAAATTCACAATAGAAAAAACATTAATATTTAAACATTAGGTGCTCTTGAACTTTTACCTTGAGCATTTTTCTTCAATTTGCATAAAAATGTATTTATTTAAAGGTTGAGAAGAAACTGGAACATGAAGATACAAACTCTAAAAACCAGGACTGCTTAATGCTTACTTTAAGGAGTATTTTGGCCAGATAAAAAGTTTCAAGTTCAGGAAGAACTAAATGAAATATTAAGGGCAAGTGCCACGGTAAGTGTAATACATAAAAGAAGCAGAAAGCAAGGAGAATTAATTTTATGAAAATTTAACCATCTAAATTCCCTCAAAAAATCAGTGTAGGATTGCAAATATTTTATTTTGAAAACTGCGTTTTTCAGCTTTCTTTCAAAATTTTTGAATGAAGAAGCAGATTTTCTGCGAATATGAAAAATTAAAATCTTCCACCTGCACCTCAGGGACAGTACTGTGTTAGCTAATAAAGACTCTTGATGCTCAGACACCTTGTGGAAGATCGAGATGTCTGAGCATCAGGAGGCTAAATTCGGCTTTGAACCGTACTGCTTGCCAAAATGGTGCAGGCTACTCCTGGCACTTCCTTGCTCTTCCTTGGTTGGAAGAGCATTGCTTTTCCATGTTGCTATCTCTGCTTGGAATGAAGCATTTCTGGACATACTAGATTTCTGTGGATCACCACTGTATAAATAATTTCTCGGGAGTTTCAGACATGAACATAAAAAAAAAAATCGGTGTTGCTTATAAGAAATTACTGTTAAATTCAGTATTACTTGAAAACAACCAGTATCTTAGACAGAAAATCCTCCTGTAGCTGCATAAAACAAATAGCATATATTGCTAAAGTCTTTATAGCTACAATCGCTCAAAATCTTCCCAATTGTTATTGCCAATACACTCAGCAAAAGATTTGTTCTTCCTGTTGAAATAATGAGATACCACCACCACTGGTACTTTCCACTATCTCACAACTGATTACACAGATTCTAAGTGTTATTTTCATTAAACTGAAAATGGCTGCTGATTTACTTGTACTTAGAAGCCCTCAGAAGACAGCAACTTGTGAGAAGCATTTGTATAACTCTTGATGCTTGCACACTTGAGATTTAGCTGGAAGAGAGTCAATACAGGAATCACAACAAACAATGGTTACATTACACCAGCTTGTGCTCACGATGTTGCTAAGCCTTGTTTAAATCAAAATCACAGTATCTGAGGTTTCTACAAGGTGATGAAAACAGGTAGATGTTTAGAATAAAAAACTTAATCAACACAATGCCTGGCGCGTGGAAACTGGAGGTCAAGAAGTGCTAACAAGACATACAATGCGTGAGTGCCTCTTAGCCTCTCAGGACAGTGACATTAGAAGTTAACCTATCACCAGCAAGAATCTTGCACCTATCATCTGGCAATAGTGTTGTATCGGTTTGTCTTGGTTTTGTGCTGATAGGAGTACAGTGTGCTTATGTAAAGGATAAAAAGTATCCTCTAAACTGCAAAAATGTAAACCTGCCGGAGAAGAAAGATATTTGTTTCCATTCTAATGAATTACCTAAAATACAATGACACTTAGACTTGCAAATCAGCTAGAGGTCTTCCCAGATTATTACATGGGAAATCAAGGTCTGTACTCCACAATAAAAATAAATACATTAGACAAATTTTCACCCTAAAACCAGATTTTTTAAAATGTAAATTTGTACAGTGAGAAGTGTGATTTTGCATAACATGAACTTTAAAATTATTTATGTGATCTACAGGACTGTTATCTAATTACGGAAGCTGAATATGGAACAAGCTTATTAGCCTGATCAATTTGTTTGTAGACACAGGACAGTTCCCCATAGATTTTCTAACTCTTATGTGGCACTTCAGATCCAAATCAAAGTGCTTTCATTATATTCACAACATACATTATCTCTCAGCATTACAAATTTTCCCTGATACTCATCCTCTCCTTATTTTCACACCTCTCCATTTTGTAACAAACTCTATACTTAATTTTCTTTGCTTGAGGTTTTGAAAGCTACTTAACATAACATGGATGTTCTCATCCAAATGTTGCTAATACTCTCTGTAACCAAATTTCTCTACTATAGAGAGCCTTGTACATTTTGGACTGAAATTTGTAATAGTTAGGAGCGGATCTGAGGGTAATTTATCCCTTAACTCTGAAAACCAGTGCTGTTAGAGGCCTAATTAACTTTGATGATTTGTGCCTTAAATCTTGGGGATGCAACTCTTTCTAAAGGGCAAACAGAGGCTTTGAATGTTTTTTACTGAAGCCTGTCTCATTCCAGATGTACAGAATGAACTTTTTTGAGCAACCACAAGTAACCAACTGCCAGGTAATTTTTCTTAATGAAACCTTACATGTAAAGATAAATAAGATGAAAACCATTGTTATATGTCAAATTAAGGAGGCAAACCCCACAATATACATTTATAATATGTGGATTTACTTGAGTTAGAAAGGAAAAGAACTGAATTCACATTCTGGATGTGTTTGCTGAACAGCTCCCCACCATAAGAGCCATTACTGTTTAAACACCCTATATTTTAGAATAAACATCAAGTTGAACTGTCTTTGTTGGCACACAAGGCTTAAGAGCATACAGGGGTTTTGACAACACTTGGAAAAGAATTAGGTAATAAGGCTCACTTTAAGAGAGCTGTGGAGGTGCAGGACTTCACCAGTGGTGATGGCAACCAGAATCTAAAATGCCTGACAAATAGGTAAGGCAAATTAAAATGGGTAAACACTGAATAAATGAAGTCTCTTGCAATCCCGGTATGTACTAAACTAGACAGAAGAGATGGAACAAATATTTATATGACTTATCTATCCTTTTGATGGAAACTAATTTGCTTACTGTAAAGTAGATGATTGAATAGAACAACCTAGGGAAATTTCCTTGAGAAACCTCATATATAAAGTACATAGCACTAACCAACAATTAATCAATCCTGTAATATGAACCATGAGAAATTAAATCTGCACTACAAAATATATTTGGAAACAATAGTATCTCTTTCAGAGAAAGCAAGTGCAAAGAAAATAAAAAACAGTCTATTTAAGATACAGTTTATTAAGACATGTAAGAGTTTTAACCCTTTGTATTCACCATCTCAATGGTTTTCGTGTTTCAGTCCCACTGGGGTCACATACAGCAGCAGAGCTATAACAGAACAGCAGGAAAAGGGTGCAAATAAAGCAGATAAAACCTCTTCCCCTGCCTGCAGCTTTCCTTGCTCATCACCACCTCCTCTTGAAATCTACTTCCAGGCATAATGCACTGGTCTATGACCAAGGCAAAGAGCCCAAGCTCCAGGTTCATTGCCTTCAACAGGCTTGAGCTTCACGGCAATGCTTTAGAAACTATGAAGCTTGTCTGCACCTATGTACACAGTTAGTACATGGAATCTTACTGACACCCCAAAGTTTATTTGAATGAAAACATCTATATTTTTAAATAGAGAAAACTCTAAGCACGGTAGGAAAGCAGAGGGGGGTTGACAAGAACTTCACCCTGCAGCCTTGGAGGGGAGTCTTTTCTGACAGCCAGCTCAAGGATCTTTTTTCTGAGGTCCAGCCATTTGGGATAGCTCCTACCATCTCCAATGTTGCTGGCTTTGGGTTCCCAGCCTGCATCAGTTTCTCAATATGCATTATGCATGAGGTTCAGGCTTCTAACTACAAACTAAAATTCTCTAGTCTTACCCTTTAATCTCTTAAGTCTTTGCCACCTTGAGAAAGTAGCTCCCAAAAAGAAAGAGCAACTTCCCACTTCTTCACAGAGGGTTTTGCCAAACTTTCTAGAAGGAGGAGAAAACAAAAGCAGAGGAATAAAGGGACAGTAACCCACTCTTAGCATGAGCTCATGCACTATATACCCCTGCACAGCATCTATTTGAAATTAAACTTCTTAGTGGACATTACCTATTCTAGGGAGAACCGTACAATTCTTTAGTACTGCATTTCCTTGTTAGCACGTGACAAAATGGGGATGGAATATGTCATGTAAAGTAAAATTATTTTCCCATTACTCCTTCTGCTTCCAGTGTTGAATACATTACACTAAGCAGCATTCTTTTCCTACACTAACATCATTGCCAAACATTTTAGCATACACAATTGCTACAATTCCATTTCACAGACTGAAAACCTGTCCTGAAACATCAAAAATATCTTCCCATCCCTCTGGATAAATTCACCAGTCTTTTACCTCAAACAGGATACCTTCTGGACAACGAATTCCCAAGCACCCGGTAAAAGATATCTTCACATATGTATCTTGTCCAGACCACAGACTTCAGAGGATGCTGGCAATACCTTCCACTCTGCTTTCAGCACCATTTTTTCCACACTGTAATCAGAACAAGGAGACATGTTTCTGACCCTACCCTTCCTGGTGTAGGCAAGCTCAGACTGAGGCAACTGACTGCACAAATCCTGAATGCTCCTGACTCCAGCGGGGTCTACCTCTGTACTCCTGGGTAAAGAATAAATCACTCACCAGGCACCACAATGATCTAAGCAGGTCATACCCAATTTCTGCTCTTCACCAGAAAACTGTGGTTGCTAAGTCACTGTATCCACAAGGCATAGTCAGATAACAGAGGTATTTCTGATGGTGATTAAAGATTTTTATAAGGCAACAGCATGACTCACAGTTATAAATCCTATTATCCTTCAGTGAGAGATAAATATCTGTGCACCAACAGCCCCTTTTGAAAAAAAAAAAAGCAGTTCTATGCTTTTCAAAATATAACCCACCATGCAAGCTTAAATCACAGCTTTTTGTTTAAAAACATTGGGTTTGGTGGAGGAACTTGCTTTTCAAACTGCCTGACTATTTTTACCCACTAGAGGAGCCGACCAAAAAAAAAAAAAAAAACCCAAACCAAAACAAAAGGGTTTCATCTTCTGACAGAACCAGTCTCATCAGTTTGACAGCTGACATTTAATTTCAGCCAACTATCTAAAAAAAAACCCAACGTTTTTTATTGCTGCAAATGCCGTTTTGACAAAAACCTTACACACTGCAGGAATATTAAATTCAATAAACCAAACTGGTAGAACGTTTTTTTGCTTCCTCTGTGATGTTCCACTCTAGAGGCAAAAGGGAACTGCATATCATATCACTGCCTACTAGCTCTGAAAGATGAATAATGTCTAAGTTTACATCATTGTCCTGAATCGGTAGAACACCTCATTGTTCTTTCACGGAAGATTTGAGAATACCTTACTCCTCATTTCCCTCCAGTATTTATTCTTCATTTTAACCACAAAGTCTTTTGAAAACTACTGTTTCCATCAAGTCCTACTAAGAAATAAGTATCAGAATTATAAATATCATAAACTGCCTGAAAACTTTTTAGAATTTTCTGTTTCTCCCTGAAAGGAATGAAGTAAAATACTTGTTGCACATGTGGTATAGATGCATTAGAAAAGAATGATCTTCAAAACATTTCAGAAATTTCTAATTAAAGAAAATGCACAAAACAATGTAGTGAAACACTTAAAACAAATTCCGGTTCTTTAGCAGACGTCATACATTTCCCTCTGCTTTTCCCTTGTAATTCAGTAAATCCTCTCATTCTTCCAGACTGTCTTATAAGCTCTGTTTAATTGATTGTGTAGGCAATAAGATGTTACAGAGAGATGCACTGCAATTCCTTCTGGAAGAGATGTACATAACCAGCAGAAGTGAGTTTGCTGCTCTGATTGAAATAACATTGTAGGTGCACAGCTATTACCTCCGGCAAAGAAACAGCACAAGCAAAGAAAATGCATTACATGGTGAAAAAACATGAATCAGGATTTTTCTAAGAGACATAACAACATTTTAGGTCTGCTCATGATCCAAAGAAATTCAGTATAAGTCTCCTGTTAATTTCAACAGGATTAGAAACAATTCCTTAATCAGTAAAATTATATTCATGTTTAATACTTGAACTAAACACACAGATGCCTTCAGGTAAATTAGTCACCAGTACAATACTGTTAATACTCCTCATGAATTGCATAATTGGACAAAACAAGTATATTTGTCTATTAAACTTGAAACTTCTAAAATATATAAAATAATGCTTTCAGTAAATAATAAAAGTCACCTATGCAATATGTTCAGTTTTCAAACTTGCTTTCTTTATTATGGCACTAGTTGACAGAACACTAACAGCAACTGTAAAATTCAAGTCAGTAACCGGAAGTATTATGTTGGAATTCTGTGTGAGTGAAGCATACAGGCATAAATTTTTCTTACAACTTTCATGGTAACTTGTCACGACAAACCACGCTAAGAAACAATTGTGACAGAATGGAGGTATTGAAAGATACTCTTCTACCCTGGGAAGCCAGTAAAAAGGTAAAGTGAGTGAGTCAACATTACGTGTTAATGATGTATAAGACTGAAATAAACTAGACATAATAGGTATACTGGGTATGCTGACATCATTTTGGAAAAGGATAATAAAAAATAATGTGCTAATGCAATGGCAGAAATCTGCTACAGAGTCTTAGGATCAGAATGGAATATGATCAGAGAGTGCTTATGTTACCAGAGAGGCTAATATTGGGATTGCCTCATTATGAGAGATAAAATTCCCAAGCTACTAGTAGAATTTGCTCACGAGTTTATCACAGGGCCAGATTCCTGGAAGGATTCAATAACTGATTGTACTGAAAATATCCTTGATAGTATTGTTAGCATGACTTTGACTCTAGAAGGACAGGTCGAGGAGTTGACCCTGTAGTTATGACTGGAGTCCATGAAAGAAAATGTCAGCAAATAGAATTAGCCCTGTAGACCAGGCTCTCAATGACACACGGCAAGGTGAAAAACTTGGAGGCTTAGTCAGTGAAGTGAGCTGGACAGAGAAAGCAGGGAACTTCAGGAGTCAAGGAATTCGAAGCCCCAAATTGCCCTATTCCTCAGCTTTTTATTAACAGATTGGAACAAAACAGCTTGGTTAGCATGGCTGCTGATGGAGGAGGTGCAAACTATCTATGAACTCCTAAGAGCAAACACTCAAAGTAAACTACTCCCAAGCACAAATGTCAGTCTGAAATTGATGCACACACAAAAAAGATGAATTTGCTAGTCTGCGCCAGCAGATAGAATCATTTCCCAATATTACTGTCAGATAATAAAAAGCATGTCATTAAACCTAAAAAGGGAGAAGCATAGGAAGAACAGTAATGTGAGCTTTTGGAGTTTTTCTATAAATACAAGCGTGTCCATTAGGCACACATTTGGAGTAGTCTAATATATTTTGAATCATTCTCCATCCGCGTCTTCACTGCCCAGTGGTGTCTGACAGGCAATTTCACTGACTCCTCGCTGGCTTTTTACAGATCCATCCAGTCTGATGAAACTACATACTGAACTTTCCACAGATATCAAGTACTACTCACGTATTTTGAGAACGTAAGCTTTACTCTCCACTCCATCTCTGATGGTGAACTTTTCATCTGTCCAGGGGCTCTGGAAGACGTAATTTGGTCCACTGTTTATTCCTAGTACAGCTGGTTAATACATGGTCAAAACAATTTTACAGCAATGTTCTGGAATCTCTAAGGAGATTTTTTTTTGATGAAATATGCAACAATATTTAAGGGTATTTTTTTTCCTTCTTCCAATGTTCAGTATATCTGTCCAATAGTGTATATATCTGGGAGAAATAGCTGAATAGTTGATTTTGAATTCTCTTTGTCCTCTCATTCTGCTGGATTTATATTTTTGTCCTCTTAAAAACTCCAGGAGTCATCTTTGGCTAGTATTTAATATTTGAACATTCACGAGTTAATATTTTCGTCTTGTTTCCACTTTTGTTTATTTCAAACTTGAGAAAGTATGGGTTTATTGTTTTTACTTTGCCATCTTGTATCTTATAAAAAAATACAGTAGACTGATACATGCAGTGATGTTGCAGCTACATGTCCCTAGGTTTGGCCAGTAATGAGGCTGAGATCAAGTATATGTAAGCATGCACATACATACACAGCTGAACTCAGTTTGCAGGCAGAAAGCATTGCCTTACCCAAACCCACAGTAAAAAACCGAGGCACTACCACAAACGTGAACAGCACAGACCAACCAGTCCTGTTCCTCTTCTAAATCTGTTCAGTACTGAAGTCAGTTAGTGAAGTACATATATGAAAATGCACAAATAATACAGATCACTCCAGCAGCTTAGTCTTAGATACTCAAATCTATCCAGTAGCTCGCCCCACATATCTTTAGTCTTCCTAGTGCTGGCACCTAAGTATACAAGAATCTGAGATTTGCGGCCCCACTGCAGTTGGTAGTACTTAGATCTCTTTTCATTACACACACACATATGTATATAGACACTCTCCTCTCCCCACAAGTATCTCCAGAAGGTTGTCCAGACCTATAATCTTCCCCACAGCTGACTTTCAGATCCTCTTGTCTCTCTGGAAGCTGGCTTGGATTTATGGTCCCTGTAGCAGCTAACTCTCACATCTATGGTCTCTTCATTATTTTGCCAGTGTTGGGCACATCCAGTATACACAACCCAGAAAGAAAAGAATAGAGTTTAATAAGAAGACAGGACAGTCATCAGAGGGCATAGCCAGATATATGTGCTGACCAGCCATCTGCTAAACAGTAACTGGGCCCTGCATTTTCTTTTCCCTCTTTTTTCCAGAGCTTGTTCCTTCTTGATCACCTTGAGCTGTCCTTTGTCTTTGTTCCTCACGCTAAGAGTCCTATAATCAGTTTCATACATTCCCACCATCCTAAAATATTCCACAATAAGTTTTACACAATGGCCAAATCCCTTTATATCCCACACTGACTCATATACTGCTGTAGGCAGTAACTCCCTGCAGTCTACAGGGAAAAGAATTTCTTTGCCAGAGCCCTCTTGGTGGGTTACACCAGAGACTGGGGCCAATCATTCTCCCGTGATAGTCCTAGGAGCAGGGGACAAGCATTCAGCTGATATTGTTAGTCATCTGCTCTTTGCTGGGCCTTTTTCCTTTATGATGACCAGACACTAAACACATAACCTAATAAAAGCTAAAAGCATTGTAAAATAATCGAACAATTAGAAATATCAGTTGTAGAATCACTGAGAAAAAGCCTTTGATCACACATTTAACTTCAGCCTTCAGAGAAAAGCTGGACTGTAAATATCAGGAAAAGTTGTGTTTTCATGTTTTTGCAACTGACTGTGCATAAAAAATATATATTTTCTGTGTTTCCCTTAACTGTCAAGCCTAGGTAATATCTGTCCTAGATTAATGAGACACACAGCAAACAAAGCTTACAAGAGTTTGATTTTTTTTTTTTATTAACAAAAGTTTAATAGAGGTTAATTAAGAGGGAGGGAGAAATTTGCACTCACATCCTTTTATCTCTCTGAAAAAGAAGTTCAACATTCAAAAGTGAAATTACTGTAAAATGAAGCCACTTGTTCCACAGTAAGGAAATTGCTGAGGTAAGCAATAAACAAGCATGCACTCCCTGTCTTTCACATATATTTTAAACCCACTGGACAGTTAAAAAAAAAAATGAAATAAAGGTAAATATTTTCATTATATAAGTTCTCTCAGTCATGTGGCATCTGTACATGAACTGAGTGCTGCCTCAGAGGGAATGGAAGGCAGAACTCATGTCCACATGTGTTTTGCCTTGCAGCCTGCAAATTCCTTAATGGCCAATCAGCAATCAGTTCAAAATATATACAGTAAAGCCAAACAGTTATATGTATACGTTGCTTCTTGTCCAGTTAAAAGAACACATCTTTCTGTGTAGTACTGCTTAAGTGGGGGGAGGATGCTGACCTTGCCTCACTCTTTTTTACCTTCTCGACAACTTCACAAGCACGATATTTTTGTCATTTCAGATGTAATTCAGCAGCTGGGGAAAGAACTTTAGGCAACTCATGGAGTGATAAAAAGTTTGACTGAAAATGAATTCTGGAGGTCATCTAGTCTGATTTCTAATTGAAGAGAAACTATCCACGGTACTAGGTCAGCTCACACATGGTTCTTTGCCTGCTGAAGTCTTTAAAATCTCCAAGAAGGAGGTATCATGACATCTCTAGGCAAAATGACCCGAAGTTATACATACACATCTGCATCCTCACTGCCCCATCCACCCTCATCCCAAGCATTCTTCTAAGCAGCTTTCATGGGGTGAATGTCTGACTTAATAGAAGGCAAACTGATCAGAAATGGACAAGAGAAATAAAGAATATTGAATAACGTTGAAACTTATTATAAAAACATAAAATTGTACGATGCTTTGGGTTAGAAGGAAATTTAAAGGTTATCTAGTCCAATCCCCCTGCCCTGAGCAAGGGCATCTTTAACTAGATCTGGTTGCTCAGACCCCTGTCCAAACTGACCTTGACTGTTTCCAGGGAATGGGCTTCTACCACCTCTCTGGGCAACCTCTTCCAGTGTTTCACCACCTGTGTTTCACACCAGCATGTGTTTCAAAATTAAGGCATATTGATAGATCACTTCAGATGAAAGGATTTGCCAGAAATACCAGTTTTGGGGGATTTGACAGGGGTCCAAGTCACAACGTCAACTGGACTATTAAAAACCTTGCTAAAATGGTAGTGGGAGCAATTGCTTATACTAGGGAGAAAGATTTCTATCCTTTTGCACCTAGGGTGTCACATATTCTGTATTAGAAACAGGGCTCCATTACCACAGATGAAGGATGAAGTTAATGCTGGTCTTATGCTCCTCTTTATGTCCTTACCAAGGATCACCACTATGGTTTGAGTTCTGTTTCAGCCAAAGCACATATGTGTATCTCTGGTTACGGATCCTGATAGATCTGGTGTCTTATTTGCCGTAGTATTCTGATATGCGTTAAAAGACTCTGAACGACATAAATTACTTTGGATTTTGGAGGATTAAGAATGAACAAACCTGAGTAATTTCCACTGACTTTTGAACAGAATCAGTGGTAGATTTAAATGTTAAAGGCGCATTCCTTTTTCCTTGACTGTACATCACTACACCTTCTTAAAATGATGAACATTTCTAAAGCTTTCTTTTGGAAGAAAACTGCAGGAACCTAAATTCTATAAAATCAGACAATTCCACAAAAGCCAACTGAGCTGGCCAAATTTTAAATGCCAGACTCCTGTAGTGAGTCTCCTCCTAATGTTCATTTATATTTGTTTTCAAATTGTGACAAACAAATATAACTCAAAAAATCAGAAAATTATTTCATACTTCTTCTGAAGGGGAAAGTGCTCTTTGTATTCTGGCAGCAAAATACGTTATCATCTTTTTGTTCTGCTGTACAAAACTGAGGGTTTTGTTACATTATTAAGGATAAATTTTAAGAGACATCAATGAAGATGAAAACCAGCATGCATCATTTCACCTTAGCATCAGCATTATTAAAAGTCACTGTATTCATTTAAAAATCTATTCAAATATAGGATTCAGTATAAAATAACTTTACGGAATGATCAAGATTTAACCTAATACTAGTTTTCCATTATTTTTCTGTCAGCAGATACACTTTTATTCCTTCCACTTCTTTCACCTTCTTCACAGAATCAACCAATACCCTTAATATATGAAACAGTACAGTAAAACACTGTGATTTTCCTCTTAAAGATCTGTATATTTCCCATTTTTACAAGTTGTAGCATCATGATTCTTTTTTGAATGTGGGTGGCTGAATTTTAAATGCAAAAAAAGGCTCAGAATGACATAAAGTCATACCTCGTACTTCACGTTTCTCACAACTTTAATAGCATCTAATGTGTCTCAGCTCTGTCCTTCCTTCCAACTGTGACCTGTCATACTTCTGAATTAATATCTTTAGTTGCATAGCTTGCAAGGATAAAAAATCCCACTGCTCTGACTGCTCCTAAATGATGTGTACCATACAGTCATGTTCTTTAGCACACCACCAGATCCATAACGCCACTTCTGAGCTACAGCTAAATGAAACCAAACATGAAATTTCTAGCTCAGCAATGGCTCAGACAGGTGCAATGGTAAACAAGCTACACTTAATCTTTGTTTATTGTATCCCCAAGCCCTGTATTGTACGCAGAAATACTTACAATCCTAACCTTTTGTTCTGGGGAACGTTCTTCTGCCAAAATTTCAGTAGTTTATATTGTCTACAAAGTCAGACTTCTTTGCATTATAAGATTTTTATGTTCTCTCATAATTTCTGTTAATCTCATAGGAATGTTTTTTCCAGAACCTCAATTAAAGTCAGATAGAATTCACAAAATGACTTGCAGATATAATCAGTTCAATTCACCATGCAAATGTGAAATGTGAAAACTACATGCGATACAAAAATATTAAGAGTATCACAGTGTCACTGTCACCAGTAAATGTTAAGCCTACTGCTACATGGACAGTGTTATACAGGCAGAAATAGTGCAGCATGAGAAGAGCCACAGTCACTGGCAAAGAATATGAAGTGAAGGACATTGTTTCATTTAATATGGTTTAGTATTGTTGGGCACTCCTATATGCTGCAGAATATGGAAATTGATCAATTAATTGTTCACTCTGGAATTTCTGAATATGAAAGAAATTTGATTAGATGTATAGATGACAATAATTCAGATGGGGGGAAGCAGCTGACAGTGCTATTTGTCATTACCCCAGTACCTAGTGTGGATATTGATAATAATACACTCTGCAACTGTTAGAAGTCAAACCCAGAAAACGTACTTTTCAATTCAGCTCTATCCTAACTGAGACACAATGGATGCTCAAGACTTGACACTGATACCAGATATGCTAAAGTCAAACTATGTCTGAACATCACTGCGTGCAACCAAGTGCTTTCTTTTGTGATCTTGCACCCAAATGATTGACTACAAATTTCTGCATGGAAGTGCTGTCCTTTGGAGTGGCAGTACTTCCAGAGAAAGCGGACCTCAGTCTTGAGGATTGCTTTCACAGCTTAAATATAAATTTAAAATTCTATATTGGAATCAAGGAATATTTGTGATCCTCTTTCTTTACTTGAATGGCTGAGAGAAAAAGAACAGGCTTTTATCTTCCACATTTTGCTTAAATAGAACCAGGAATTTTGCCACTTCTAATGCCCTTTCTTAAACATATCTTAAATAATTTAGCAAAAGGACTTCTATGCTCTCTCCCTTCGCATGCATTATCTTTCAACATAAATGAGAAATCACTTTTAAAGTTCAGTTATTGCACTGTGTTACTACAGCAACTCCTACCAAAAATATATTAAGCAACTTTCATCAAAAACCGCTCTATTTATAAACAGTCTATAAATGAAGGACAAAACAACCAACCAACCCTTCTCCCTTTAGTTGTTAAGAATCTGGTTTTAACAGCTACATAAAGCAAGAAAGATTGTTGCTTGTATCATGAGACTGATGCTGCCTATAGACCTCAGGAGAAGGACAGCCAAGGTTGGAGATAAGACAACATTCAGATGAAAGATTAATTCTTCGTTAAACCTTGTGATTGAAGAGCTCTTTGAACCTAACCTGTTCTGTAAGTTAAAATGACCACGTTGCCAGCCACGGAAAACTCACAGTTTCACTGAATTCGATGGAGCAAAGCCAATTTACATCTGCCGAAGCCCTTAGTATTATACAAGATGAATAGTACTTTTGTTCAGGATGAGAAAACTTTTTGATCATACTCTCTGAAGTGAATGGGTAATGCTAAAGAAGATATCAAATATTTAAATCAATATTAACCCAAGTAAAATTGAATTTAGCTCATACCAATTTTCCATTGAATGTTCAAGATGAAGTCCCTATCCTGACCTTGGTAAGTGTATGTCTACACACTCAGTTTTCAGAGTGTGGTCTAAAATATTTTATGCCAAGGCCTATTGTTAAATAATTTTTTTTTTAAAAAAAGAAAGGAATAAATCTACATATTTGATATTTTCTTTTACCTGTCTACTTTAGTATGGAACCAATGTTTTGTCTAACCGGTACTAGGACATAATTTTATGTCTTGTAGACAATATATTTTTCTTCTGAACCAAATGCTATACAGGAAGTGTGCTTCAGTGTCAGCTATGGATTTTAATTCCAATACACAGTACTTCAATTACAGATTTGGTATATGTTTCCAAACTGCTTGTGCAGGATTTCCAAGACCACCTTCACTGGCCTAGGAAAACAGAGACATACATATATATACAGAGGTGGAAAGCAGTTAGGCCAGATTCTGTGTGTTCTTTCAATTTTCAGCTTCAGCCCCCCATGTGGGGGAACTGGTGGAACAAAGTCTAAAAGACTAGAAAAAGAGAGCTGGGAGGGTATTCAGTTATTCTGACTTCATTATTCTGCTTAGATATGTTTGCAATATTTGTCTCTATTTTTATCACATTCCTTCTGCATGTATTGGCTTGACCTAAACATAGTTGAAAGGTGATAGCTTCCTTTAATTTTCTTTTAAACAGTGTCGAAATAAACAGAGCTGAAAATAGGATGACAGCTTTAAAACTTCATCAGCAATATATTTTCTCCTTTAGTGAGAATTTATTAGTAAATTCTTTGTCACCGAAATAGGGAGCTGAGGGTTACCAGAGCAGACAGTTGGGAAGAAGAATGTTTTACATTCAGAAATATATATGTATGTGTATATGAAGAAAGTTGAGGTGGGTGATGTGAGATGTTAATAAACTAAAAAGCCCAATACAATGGAGTCAGGAACAACAAAGAGAATGCTCTTTGAAATCCAGACAAATGTATGATGTCTTTCCCAGTGTATTATCGGTTTCTTCTAATATTGATATTAACCCAGTTTTCTGGTTGCCGTTAAACTTTTAACACTACTGGATGTCTATAGGAGCTTTTAAAAAAAAAAATCTGTATTAACTTACTAGGATTTTGTTCTGAAAGTTCATTTATACACAAGATGAAATTTAAGAAGCTAAAGACTCTAAACCATTAAATGTCCTCACAACTGAGAGCATACCTTCTTCAAATTCCATCTGATTTCTGTACTATGACTTTCTGAAGACACTGTGACTGCCAACAATAAAAAAACCTGAGCTGAGTCAACCTAATAAGTCCATGAGCCACAAGCAAATGTAGATTAGCTTCCTCTGTAGCATGAAGCTAAACTTCCATATAATTTAATTTTTAAGTGCTAAGCTCCTTCAGCAGCAACTTTGTGGAAGATCCTTTTTTCTGCCAGACCTTTATTTTAATGAAATGTGGTGGAACTTAGTCTTCGAGAGCTTTACCCCTTGTTCAATTTCAGCCAGACTGGATACATTAATTCAGAAGTTGTATAAGGACAAGGTCCGTCCTACAAAGGGGGTGAAACAAGATTCATTTATTCAGAAAATTGTTACAGAAACATCTTTTTCTAGAGGTATCCAAATACTTAAAACCACAAAGTCACTGTTTTCACTTTTAATCATGGAAGTTTCTGAAATACCATCCCATGGAAAGTTTTTCTTCAATTTCAAGGGTAAAATTTAAAAATATGTATGTTCAAAACTTCCTAGAGAATATGGATGCCATAGTTTCCATAGTCCTTTCTACAAGACTCAGTTCTTCCATGTTGCTACAGCAATCCTTTAAGACATTGTTTTACTGAAACCAAATTATTTATCTTTGAAGTAGATATCATTAGTCTATTTGTTATTTTATGCATAACACAATAACAAGACATTTATCTCCATAGTCTTACTCTTTCCTGTAGAATTAAAAATAGAAAATCAAACATTTTCCTGAAGACAATATTCAGATTTCCACTAACCAGACCAACTTGTATTGTGTCTGGCTGAGATAGAGTTAATTTTCCCCACAGCAGTCCTCACGGTGCTGTGCTTTGTATTGGTAGCTAGAACACACCAGTGTTATCAGTGTTACCAGTTTTAGCTATTGCCAAGCAGAGCTCACACAGTATCAAGGCTGTCTGTCCAACATTCCTCCCTCACCAGTAGGCTGGGACATAGCCAGGACCAGACAGGTGACCCAAACTGATCAAAGGGATATTCCATACCATATGACATCAGCTCAGCAATAAAAGCTATGAGAAAGGAGAAGGAAGGGAGGCAACTCAGTATTTATGACACTACACATACTGAAACCCTGCTTCCCAGCAAGTGGTGGCCAGACATCACTTGTTAATGGGAAGCAGAGATTAAAATCTTTTGGTTTTCATTGCTTTTGAATGTGCCCTTTGCTTTTGCTTTATTAAATTGCCTTTATCTTGACCCATGAGGGTTTTTTCCCCCTCTGCCACCGCCCT
>NW_010394609.1:41910-49190 GCF_000710305.1 Buceros rhinoceros silvestris
CGGGCACCTGGCATCCAGCTAAGGTGAACCCGTCCCACAACTGCAGTGGAAGCTGCAGGTGAACATCTTTTAAACAAGAAACTAAGTGAAAGAAATGAAGAGCCAAGAAACAATGTAAGTGGGGGAAAAAATTATGAAACTAGAAGATGGAAAAATAAAAGAATAGAATAAACACTGTTTTTCCAAGATAACTGGTAAGTAGGTGAAGATCAGTACCTAGAAAAGCAAAGAAAGAGCCTGGGTCAAGGTGATGGGTGAACAGAACAGAGTTCCCCACAAACTGAGCAGAGCTGGTGAGCTTCTGTTAACTGAAATTCCAGATTACATGTTGGATCTTCAGTCTTCATAGCCCAAGTAAGTTCTATTATTATTCCATGTAACTAATTAAAAAAAACAAAACAAACCAAACCCAGCCACAAACATAATGTGACAGAAAACTAATAATTTTCCCGCAGCAAGGAAATTACGAGTCCAAGCATTCCTCCTTAATCTTACAGGCTGGTACATACGTGAACTGAGGGAGTTTTGCCTCATTCAGAATTTTTTTGAAATAAATTATGATTAAATAAAGATTATCATTATGCCCCTGTGTACAAGTGAAGGTCACTCCAGCAATCTTAATTCTGTTATTTTTCTGCCTCTTACATGTAATAGTTTTTATACTTCATAGATAAAATTTCATGGCTGTTGGCTGATATTTTTCATTACGTTAACCAAATCATCTTAAAAAAAAACAAGACAGGTAAATGGATTTGTAAAAACACACTAGACATCTACACGTCATGTTTGAAGTGTTTTATATATATTGCTGTTAGCAGATCTTACATTTGCCCTCGTGTAATCTATAAAACCAAATCTAGACTCCACATCTCACTTTCTATTCATGTGTTTTTAAATTAGGTGAATATTTCAGCATGTAAAACTTCCTGTTCACATCACAGTTTAAAGATATAGTACTTATTTACGGTAATCAGTCTTTTGAATACTTTCAGATTTTCAGGTTATTCTAATGGTGTCTTTCCCTTTTATATCCAAGTCCATAAAAAATATTATTTCTTTTATATGGCCCAGTGACCATGTTTGAAACAGTTCCTTATTATGTGTAAGATAAATGCTTAGGAGATAAAGTTTATTAAAATTAAATACTTACATTATAAAAAGAAAATTGTTTAATAGAGGAACAGATGGTTAATGGGCTGTGACTAGGCACAAATGGATTGTGAATATTACAGCAAGAATCTATCAACAGACAGGAAAATGATTCTGGACAAGGACCGATTACATGGAGTCAGTACACAATCTAATTTTAAACCTTTTCATTTTGATTTTTTTTTTCCCCCCAACTAACATGAACAGTATGATGGAGTCACTTTACTGGAAACAATTGAACAGAACTGACAAATTCATAATGCTCTCGACCATGAAATCCCAATTGGTCCAATCACAGATACATTTATCATGCCTGTAGAGATATTATAGTTACAATTTACAGCCTTTCCCACCGTGATAACTGCTCCTTAGAAATTGGCCTGTTTTGAAAAGTAATACACTCATTTTCTTCTGATTTTTTTTAAATCAGAAAGCTCTTTTGTAATTTAATTTTTCTTCTTCAAAACGCACTCTAATAGAGCTTTTATCATAGAAAAGTCCACCAGAAATCTTTGTTCTGTGTGTCTGTGTTTACAGAGTTTTTTTACACCAAGTGTCAAAGCAGATGTAATGACAAAATCCACACATGACCTCTGTCTATATGAAGAGCTTCCTACTAGGTAACAAATGCCAGTCTGCTTTGGTCCTATAAATTTTTGTAAGAATTAAGAATGTTGACACAAGAAACCTGACTATGGTTGGTTTTTTTGTTTGTTTGGTTTTTTCCTGTCTTTCTCTCTATTCTTGGTATCAGCATAACATATGAAAGATGTCCAGGACAATGTAGTACAGGAAACTCAAAGAAAGGTAATCAGCAAGATTAATTATAAATACTGTATAAATTTATTTAGGCTTTCTGGTCCTGTTTCAGTAACTGCCTTTAGATAGTTGTAAGAAACCAATAATATTGTGTTAGTACACAAACAATAGAGTTGGTCTAATGGAAATAAAACAGAAGTAATTCCTGTTTGGACTAAATAGTACATAGCAGAGGAACATCCCACACAAGAATTAAGTGATGGAGGATCCAAATGATCAAAAATGATCATTTAAGGATCAAAATTATACTTCATCAATGATTCATAGTTAAAGTATATTTGATCATCTTTATATTTTACTTCTGCTCTGGATTAGTCTAATGTTAACCTTCAAACATGGGATCTTTATTTTATCTGCTATCTAAAGAATTGTTTCCTCTGTTAACACTGAACTACGTGTAAACTGAGCACCCTGCAGCCCTCTCTCAAAAAAAAAAAAAACCACACAGTTTGAGCTTATTGAGTCTTTTGTTACCTTTTTTCTTTCTTTTTAATGCATTCCTCTTCTCTGTACTTTCTAAATTTTCAGCACCTTTTTCTGAGCACAGACACAAAACCCCAGAGTATTTTCATAACAACCACAAGCAGGCTACACAGAGAACTTTATTTTCTCACTCAGCATTCCCTCCTATTGATCTCCAGGGTTTGCATTAGATTTTTTTTAAGGAACTTAAACTTTAAGGAAGTTTTTTTGGTGCAAACTAATGTTCTACTAAACATCTGATTATCTTGAAACCATTCAGAGTTTGTATTTTTTAAGTATTCACACCTGTATCTTGTAAATATGGTGTGTAAAGCTTTTTCTTAATATATAACTTTTATTAGGGAGTAGTTCCAATGCGTCTCATTCTGCATGTTGCATGGTCCAGAGAAAATACATTGAAAAAAAAAATCTTCCTGTTATTTTATTAAATTCATTCCCAACTATTTCCCATGCCCAAAACTTGGGTGACATAAAACTCTGGATATCTAATGCCACAAAAAATGCACTGAAAGGTGTCTTTAATTAAACTAACATGCTTGTGCATTTTAAATTTGAGTCCAGAAAAAAAAAAAATTTAAAAATCAATAATTTTTTCTTAAAGTTCCTTGCCTCAAAATTAAAATTTATATTGTGTGACAACAATGCTATAACCTGAACCATCAAGATACTTGGTTTTTCTCTTTCTTTAGATCAATACAAGATCACTATTTGTGTTAAATAATGCTCGTCTGCCAAATAAGCAAATTACTGCAAAAATAAAGATATGATATGAGTCTTGAGCACTTATACCTAACAACATCAGATGAAACTTGCTTTTTCTAGAGTCTCTGAAGTCTAGCCTGGTAATCAATGTTGAAGTTTTAAACACTTCCTGTTGATCAAAACCTAAAATTATACATATATATATGTAGGTAGTTGTTTTGTTTTAAAAAGCCCCCACCAACACCACCTTTGTGAATAACACAAATAGCAGTAGACTGGATTTTTATTCCCAAGAGAAAGGGAAAACCACTTTGCTATTTTAATCATCTAATTAAGTAACTGATGAACCAGGGATGTTATGGCTTCATTTTAATTTGTGTCCATTAGCTGGGCTTTTTTCTTTGCTTTTTTTTTTTTTAACTCATTCTAATGATTCATTACACTCATGGGAAAACAGCAGATCATCTGCCTTTCTTTCACGTCTGTCAGCAACCAAAGAAAATCTCATGAACACAGTAAATGTATAAATCATATCTGAATAAATAATAAATGACACAGTTCTGCTCAGTTAAATGGTGAGTGTAAGTAAAGAGAACTTACACTGTTTTGAAAATCTAGATGATTTAAGTCTTCTTACATTGGGTACCTGCTCAGGTAATCACAAACAAAACAGTATTTTCTACTTACCAATCAACATGATCTAGTTTGTATCATTGTATTTGTTTCTTCCAATACTTCTACTACTCCACGTGTGATACTATTTGTCCCCCATCCTAGATCCTTTCTTATTTCAACGAGATTATCAAGAACTCATACTTCAAATACAAATTAGGTAGCAAATTAAGGTAGCATTGCCCTATGCTTATAAACATCCAACAAGTTCTATTATATTTGGTTTGTCCAAATTCTGATTTGTTAGCAGCGCCACAAAGCAAAGGTTTCTGTGAAGGCCAGCTGACAAACAACGTGTTAAATTCTATCACCCAGAATGCAATGCTGTATGTGAACAAGGAAGATTGGGCTAATTGAAGGTCACACTTAACAATCAAGCTACTTCTAATCTTCAAAAGCCACCTCTGCTCCTTCGTGCTTATCCACAGGTTTAAACTAAAATTATTACATCCATTGTGCCAATGATCTCTTTCTCTCAAAGCTTAAAAGCATGTTCTCAAGAGTATGTTGTAGTACTGCCCTCAAAGCAGAAGTCTTGAGTGAACTGTGGGATGGAGGAAAGAGCACTTGCTTTGAAAGAGTTAAGGGTGAATCATGAATCCTTTTCTCAGCTCACTTGTCTGAAGTAGCGCAGTGGGAGATGATTAACAAAACTAGCTCCTCCAAATTTTTCTTTGAAATTTTAAGCTGCTTACTGTAAGAACCTTAGGAGTAGTCTTGCTCTCCTTGAGCTTCTGTACTTTGCCCAAGATGCACATGTTCAAATAAAACTTAAGCAAAACTTTGGCTATACAAATACCTCAAACTTGCAACTAATTTGTGTCTTGCTCACTAAGAACTCTCTCTGTCAGGATACAGAGCTCAGATTATTAGCTATTTCTAGTCCGCTTTCTTTTATACCTACAGGTGATTGCTATACTACACGGAAGTCGAAGAGGATGTCTCCAAGTTATGGAGTAGGACAACTCTGACCAAAATAGAAAAATCAGAACAAGGGTTATAACTGGAGGAGTTAGCTTCCCTTTATTCACCTGAAACTGGCCAGAAATCACAAGAGAGATTCCTGCAGTAGATGCTAGATGCCATTCCCTGCTCAGAATAACTGCAATGAAGCAATAGCTTAGACAGCGAATGCGGCATAAGGGACAATTGTGGCAGTACTATGAAATTGTTGATTTTTTTTTTAATGTCTTAAACTATGTGATAATTCCTGCTTTCAGTAATTTTTCTGGGTTTACTGGTTTCAGACTCATATCTGTGTTTTTCAAAGTACATGTCTGCATGAACAAATTCATGGGACTTTAACACATACTCCCTGTAGGTTGAATTCTATTCCTACTTCTCAACAAGAACATATGAACGAAAAGTTGGTCCGTCACTTGACTTCACAAACAAAGCAAATTGCCCTCCTTTGCTTCATGTCTAAAAGATTTTTGACACAAGGCATTGACTCATCTCCACCATGGACGAAGTCCCAAAGCAACAGTTTTAAATTAAGTTTGCATAATCTGATTCTCCATCTCACTTCCTTATCCTTTTGTGACCTGAATTAATGTTTTCGCTGAATGTTCCAGCTGGTGCTAGAGGTCCCAAGCTCCTAAAGAAGAAAGAGGACTTTAATATTTGCAGCATTTTGTGCCTCAGGGCTCTATGTGTTTTTCACTCTGTACATCATTTCAGTTTTATAGCACACTGTGTGATTCCTTTCCAGAGACTTCGTGTATTAATCATTGTCATCTAGTAGAAGAAATCAGGTCATCTTCTCTGTCTAGGTATATTAGATCCACCACAGACTACTTTTTATTGTAGCTCCACAAGCTGCTTTTGTTGTGAAGTCCCACAGAGCCTCTGTAATTTTTACTAATTGAGGGCAGCTAGTTTAATAAGTATTTTTTCTCTCCATAGTTTTTTTTAAAAAATGAAGAAAAGTTTTCATTCGTTAAAAATTTAATGAAATGCTTAATTTTAATCACATCACAATAGGTTACTCTGTGTGTGTCTCTACCCATATGGATTGTTGTGCAGGACTCTTGCTTATCTCTTATACAAACTTCAGTAGGCACATTTCTTCTAGTAGCTTGATAAATATCATGTCAACACTTTAATAAAAAAGGGAGAAAAATTAATTGAAACCTTCTAGGTGGTACGACATAGGTGACAGATGCATAACTGGCATTGAGAAGGAAGAGGATGAAGATGACAAATACGACATTTTACACTGCATGATTTTGTTTTTACAGTTCTGATTGCGTGTCTCCTAAAACTCCAATAAACTAATTATATGTTCTTGTAACTCAATATAGTTACTTTAATTAGGTCAGTAGCTTTCAGAATTGAACTCAAATCTATTTTCAACCAAGACCACTTGCAGCATTTGGATTTCTTTAGTACGAAATTCTCCAGGTGCACTAACCACTGTTCTCAGCATTTGAACGAAGACATGGCTGCACCACATATTAGTGATCATACTTATAATTTGATTATCAGATGTCTCTTATTATATAAAATGATTCAATATTTATACTTCATTCTGAAAAGTCTATTTAAGCTGCAAATGCTAAATAACTGTCATGTTATATGGCATCTCTTAAACCAATGGGTCTTTTCCATACATGTTACCTTCTCTAATTAATTTCCATTTCCATCTGGCAGAGTTACATGGTAATATCAGGCTCAAAAGTAATTTATGTTTATACTACAGTGGAAAAAATGTGGTCTGGTTTTTGGGTTGGGCTTGGCAGCTTTGTTTTTGTTTGGTTGTTTTTTTAGTAGAAATACTTCAAATACAGAAAAAAACATTTGCAGCTGCTTTAGATGTAGTAAACCATTTCAGGTGTTGAGAGAAGCACCCTCAGATCCTCTCTACAGCTACTTCCATGGTCACTGCCTAGGTTTCTCTGACTTTTTCAGCTAGTTTGTCTTATCACGTGCACGTTTTCTCAGAATGCATTTTCACATTTTTCTTTTTCTTTAAATTTGACAGAAACATACTGCAGCTTTTCTAGAATGTTTTTTCTGTTACCTGCTATTACTGTTGCATGTGCTCTTTTCCTAATTCCATCAATTAAATTTTACTAAATTTTTTTCTGTTTTGCTTAGAAAACAACAGTCCATTGCCCTACAAAAAGCACAAACGTAGATGATGGAATCCTTTAGCGGCATCCAGTTTCAATTTTGATTTAGTTTGAGTATTGCAACACCAATGGCATTGCAGCTCTGAAGACCTTATTAACAAAGATATTGCTCGAGGATTGCCTTATGATTATCATTATTGTGGGACAATAATTCTGGCACATATTTAACAGTGAAACAATAAAGGAGAGATAAAGCACGAAAAACATCCTTAGTATTTTGAAGTCTATGGCACGTGCTCTGGAATTTGTAACCTAAAAGAACCACCACACCTAATACTTTTCTTTCAAGTTACTGCAGATCCTAGTGTTCCCTTCCTGCTG
>NW_010394609.1:49278-52009 GCF_000710305.1 Buceros rhinoceros silvestris
GCCCTACCCCTGTGGCACTATAGGATCCTTTTAAAGGGAGTAGATGCAACACAATTGTGGCACTTGAAAGTGCACTATACAGAACATCTTTAACAAAGAAGTAGGAAGAACAAGAAATCCTAGTCTTCATAATACAGAAATTAAGTGCATCTTAAGCACAAGTGGCTACATCCCTACCCCCACCCCCCTCATCATCCTAACTAATCCTGCTGTTCCTAGAGGTTAATTTGGTGATGTTGAATAAATAGCTGGAGGCAATGAACACCACCACAGAAGAAACCAGCTCAGCAGGAGACAACCCAGATACATATTTGCTCTCATCTTAAAATAGCGCGTAGATCATAGATTAGAATTTGCTAATGTGGAAAATCCAAATTCTTCTATACTCTATAAAAACTTAAATACTGCTTTAAATCACTGTATATAGCTCACAGGTTGCTTTCTCTTCCAAAGCAATTGGCTTTAGAAGCTATTAAATGCCATTCTTCTTTTACCAGACATCTCTGAAAAGTTTTCCTATTTTTCTTCTTTTAGTTATGGGATATACATTAAAACAAAACCCTAAACATCTGATACTCCATTCCTACCAAGTATTATTCAAGACTTTCAGCATGTTTCTCTAATATTTTTAATTAAAACATTCATAACATCTCTGGAAGGTAAGTGCAGTAATACATTGCATGATAAAGATTAAGAAACAGAATCCAAATATACTGAGATTAAGTAAAAAAATAATCCTTAAAAATTTAATACTACAACACATTTCTTTACAGATCAGAACATCTACTCTGAATGCTGAAAAACTACATGAAGTCATCCTTAGAGGTGCTGAAACCACTTGCTAATTTAACTGCAATTCAACATGTTGAGTCACAGACTAATTTGGTCAGTCTTGGTTTATATTCAGATCTGGTTCACCATCCAAATGAACAAATACCCATTATTCCAAGATGAAGCTAAATAAAAGCAGAAATGATATTCTGAGGGTTGAACATAGGCAGGTTTTAGTCACTTTTATATTGGGAATAGGCAAGAACTGGTCTGATTTCTGCTCCAAGTAGGATGCGAACCTGCAAATCCCCACTGGATTTAAGAAGTCATCTTTGCAACATCTATGAGGAGGAAAAAAAAAAAAGTTTCTTTCAGGACACTGTCTAGTTCACATTTTTAATGCACTCATGAATAGGATACTGGCCTTTGTTTTTACAGAAGTCCAGTAAACTCAAATGTGTAATATTGAGAACCAGGCTAAGAAATGAATGCATTACTAGTACCAGCAAAAGTCATATATATGTGTAAGCATTTAATAAGCTGATAATATGCAGTGAGATCATGCCATACCTAATCACTAATTTTCTAATATCTTTGATCAAAAGCCCTGTTACAACTTCCTATAGGTATTTTATCTCATTCTAGCCTGCACATTGTTACAGACTTATAGACCCCGTTCTGTCCTGCTCTCAGAGCCAGATTTGTTTCCCACATATTTCCATTTTATCATCCACCGTACTTACTATGCTTACAGAAGGAGGCTGAAGAACTCTAAATAAGCCTAATCCACACTTGCCTTGTATTTAGGTTAGTTATATCATGATGCTTCCTTTCAGGGTTCTTAACACATACTGACAATACTGGCTAAAAGGATTGGCGATGCTGCTCACCATTCAAAAATAGCATACATCAAAGAAAAATTAGTGTTTCCTCTATTTAAAATAGTATAGTTAAACAATTCCATCACTGAGTCAAATGCTGTATTTGTAAAGGACTTCTTCAGAGGATTAATTTCCAGGAATTACAATTCCAGTGCATATGTAAAGATTTCAGTGATTCAAAACAAATTTGATTATTACAGTTTTTCTACAGGATATGGGAAAGATCATTTTTCCAATGAAAGTTTTGCAGGGTTTTTTTTCCTCCTCTTTTAACACCCATAATTCATACATGTGCCAAAACCTTCCCTCCCTGCCCCCAACTTCGGCGTGCCCAGAAGACTTCCCTGATATTTCATGTAATTGCTTTGCAAAATTACATTGCAACAAAGCAACCAAAAGCCAACTCAGACAACTTTTCAATTAACTTTTTCGATTTCTGCTTTTTTCATCACTTTAAGTAGTCAGGTCACAAAGAGCAAAAGCTTAATGACCCGTACTTTTGTCACACTACTCAGGAAATTTCTGTGTGTAAAGTCCTGAGAACTTCCTGAGAACGTGCCAAGTATTCTTCTACATGACATTTTCAAGAAGACATTTGCAGATCTGCTAGTACCATAAGATAATATAGGAAAAGGTACGAGTTGTGCTTAAAAATGAAAGCAAGATGGTAAGAGGAGTGGTAACTTAACAAATGAGTAAAAACACCAGAAAATTGATTGCACTTCCAGCTTAGCTTTAGATATCCTACTAGAAAATACAATGACATCACACGGAAGAAGTAGTCAGCTCTTTCCAAGAGTAAAAGTATGAAAAAGTGTAGGTGCAAATTAACCCACATGTATTTATCTATCATATCCGGGTAGGATGACACTATCAGACTACTTTTATTAGTGTGTGCTGTTTAAAAATAGTAATACTTAAAGACTGGTTTTGCTCCTAGTCAGAGGTACAGAACCTGACCTTTTGTCATGGCATTCCTACTTATTTATCTGCAGTACTGTGTTCTTAACATCTTAATTTTCATAAATCTTCACCTGTGATAGTCTAGTCTCTTTGGAACAGGTTTCCTGGACTCACTC
>NW_010394609.1:52077-61565 GCF_000710305.1 Buceros rhinoceros silvestris
ACTCTTTCCATAGATCTCCCAACTCTTACCTGGCAACGAATTTATTAGCAAGAATTCAGATTCTTACCTGGAGCAATAATCAATCCTTGTTTAAACTTCAGGCTTAAAGGTTAGACAGAATTCTTTTATGATTTTTGGAGGAACAGGAAGTGATAGCATATCACCTCCTCCAGTTCTAATGTCTTTGATTTAGTTGTGATGATGTACTACAAATAGAAGGTGAATTACACCTAAACTATAATCATTGTGCCAATGAAGTTTCAGGGTTCTAACTTAGGCAAAAGGAGAGCAAAAGCACAAGCTCTGAATTACTATCAAAGAGTTAGAGTTTGACTGCTTGAAAGCTTTTTGCAAGCTTCTAGCATTTACCTGGTTCAACATTCCAGAACTTTCATCCAACACCAAGATACAGCATACCTTCACCCTAGTAGCTTCAGCTTGGGTTGAGGCTAGAAATTGTGGTCAAGGTTCAGCTGAAGCTAATTAACTGCAAGAGTTTCATCCTTTCCACAGCTGGTTCCTTAATCCACACCAGGTACAATGAATCTTTAGCTGAGTAATTTCTATCTAACATTTTAGGAAGTTGTATCTTACCATTCCACTCGTAACTGTAGTCTGTGGAAGACACACTACAGAAGGGTATTGGAATCATCAGGAATGCAACACATTACCTTGCATCATAAGACGAACAAAAGCAAGGTCAAGAAAGTAAAAGGAGCTTATTGCTTCAGCATGTAGAGCAAGTTGCTTACCAGTAGTCAGGGCAACATCAGGAAAATGAAAAAAATACAAGCTGTAGGATGGAATTCAGGATCACAATTAAACAAGACAGTTAGTTATGAGGTCAAAGTCAAGGCTTTGAGAATGCAGCCTAGAGACATGATAAAAAACAAGAGATAATAAAATCCCCTTATGGTAGATGTCAGTAAGGCAACCTAAAAACCAAATAATTAACCTAGCCCCCAGCTAGGCGAAACCACTTGGGGGTAGCTGCAGGCTTGCCAAAGCCTCATGATAATTCTGCAACCAGTTTGGATTAGCGTAAATGTCTTAATACTGATCTGGTTCCCTAGTTTGACTGAATCTTTTTCCTATAGCCACTCCTTAACATGGTGTTTATACTGCAATCTTGCTTAGTCTCATACAGGGCCCCCTCTGGAAAGAAGAGTTGGTTCTTTCCAGCTGCATACATTACCTTACTGAATATTTATTTCTAATATTTTGCATGAGTTATGATAATGTTTTCCAGCAACAAAAAAAAGTATTCTCCAGATTTATTTTCTTTAAAATATGTGCCATTAAAGAAAGCATAGATGCAAGTATACAGTACTGGTTTCTGTTATGAATCATCTGTCATCAATTTGGAAGATTTCTGTTTTATAGACAAAAGACCCACTACCTGTATTCCTGAAGCATGTTAATTTGACAGAAAATTATATCCCTGATTAGCAGCTAAATCAGCTTTTCCTTTAAGGCTCTCAAGTTTCCTTTGATCATTGACTCAAAATAGTTTTTACTTGCCTTGATGAGTCTGTAAAATCTCAAAATAGAAGTTTCTATGTTAATGTTTAAATTCACTGAACAATTCTACCACGAGTTGCATTATGACATTTTTCAGTGTAATTCAACTGTAAAAACTATAAACAGGGAACTGAATTTTTATGGTTTTAACTCCTATTTTATTCTTTAATTTTTTTCATCTTATGAAATAGTTTCTTTTGTGAGACACACATATTTTCTTGTTTCTCGTAAAGAGCTGAATCAACATGAATCTTTTTTAATAGTTGAGACGACAGCGGCAGACTTAAACTTTAGAATAGCATTCCCAATTCTCAGTAATAACTATGTGCCTTCCCAATCAGGATGGCTTTTACCTCTGCAAACAGACTTGATTTAACTTTTCCTTCAGCAGCTTTGGCAATTCATCAAATAGGACTCCACACAGCACCCTTCCACCGTTGATGGTTTCCCACAATGTGACAGAGCCTATCAGTGAACAGAGCACATTGCTTCTCGTTATCTGGAAGTTTATTACATGGTAAGGCCTCTTCAGCATGTTACCTCCTCCTCCAGCAACATTCGGAAATCTTTGTCCTCTGGCCAGTTTGTGATTGCTTCTAAGATTCCTGGGTGGCCAGGTGTCATGGGTTGAAATTATGAGGCTGTTATATCCGAAAAGGTTTTGTGGCTATGCAGGTCTGGAGGGAATATAAACCCACCAAGAATTTTAGTAGCTCGTTAGAGCTTGTTCTAGGCTTTGTTTAGGCAAAGGAAAAACAAACACAAGTTTTAACTTAAAGGGGGTGTAAACAGGAGTGTTTTAATAGAGAACGCAATTAAAACCATAGATCAATCATTTAAAGTTGAACAGGACCAGTCAGAAAGGAGAGAGAGAGAGACATTAGTAAATACATAAATAGATAGATAGATAGATAGATAGATAGATAGACACATACATTACTTCTCTCCGCTGAGTCAACATCCCTGCTTAAACAAATGATGCGCCACAAGGCTGTCCCACTGCCGGGGGAAGGGTTGGGGGGGTGGGCGGAGCGGAGGGGGAAGGAGAATCACTGGAGAAGTTTTTTAACCTCCAGGGTCCAGCCCAGGAACGAACTGTCTCAGTAAACTTTTGCAAGGAGAGTCTTTCCTCTCACCACTGGCAGAAGACTGGATCATACCTTCTCTGTGGGTGTTCATCTGTCCCTCTGTCAGACAATGACAGCCGTTGGGTTCTGGCAGGACTTTTCACCGGCTTTGTGGGCGGCAATCTGTCTCGTGTCTCGCAGCAGTGGCGAATCTCTCGATGTGGGGGCGGGGTTGCTTCCCATATCCCTTTTCTACCCCCTCGAGGCAAACAGGAAAGATGCTTGCGAAAGAAAATCTTTTACTGCTACATGGAGGCAAGTGGTGTTTTGTTCTCTCTCTGTGTTAGAGGTGTCTCTCTCGGGTCCTTGTTGGAAAACTCAAAATGTACGTGCCAGGGCATGTTGGAAAACTCTGCTTTTTATACACTTATTTGCTGAGGCGTGTCTTGAATATCCCCATTCCCAGTCAGGGAACGAAGAGGGTTGTGGCTTCTTTTCCCAAATGTCACGAGAGACTTTTTCCCACACTTTGGGGAAAAGGAGAAGGGGAAAGAAAGGACTCACTCCCCTGCTGGCGGCATCTTAACCCATCACACCAGGGCTCCCTATTCAAGCCCATTATATTACCAGTGCAACCCACGTACTCCACGTGGCATCAGTTGCATGATGTGCAGAAGAGACCCTCCCTTTGAACATCCAGCACCAGATAACAGGGGTGCTAAGAGGAGCTGTGCTTCAGCAAAAATCACTTCTGAGGAAGCTCAAACTCCTTCATATGCTGTCGGTATCTCTTTTTCAGTTGGAGTGTAGTGGGCCTTGGATTCTTGGTATCCCCAAATCCAAAACCCTAAAGGTCAGCCTCAGGTCTCCCTGGGTGCTTTTTGCCAGAGGCTCCAGGTAGGGCCATTCTTCCCGGCCGCATTGTGGAACACATTTTTAACATCCTGTCCTGCCCAGACTGGCCCAAGGCCTCTTGGACTCTGCCTTGCTTAATTTGTATAAAGGTCTGTCTCTGCTCAGGGCCCCGTTTAAATTGATTTTCTTCTGGGTCATTTAGTAGAGAGAGCTTAACAATCGGACTGTAGTCTGTGATGTGCATCCTCTAGAAGCCCACAATGCCTAAGAAAGCCTGTCGTTCGCTTTCTAGACATAGCTTCTATCTTATTGATCACATCTATCAGGATCTGGCGATGCTTGGCTTGCCATTTTATTCCTAAAAACTCTATCTCCTGTGCAGATCCCTTTACTTCATTTTATGGCAAAGCTGGCCTTCAACAGGATTTGAACTATTTTCTCTTCTCTCTCAAAAACTTCTTTCGCCATATTACCCCACTTGATATCGTCAGTGTATTGGAAATATTCAAAAGCTCCACATTTTTCCAGTGCAGACTGAATTACAGGTGGGTTCTGCCCTTTTACAACGTGATGGCATTAAAGTACACTGTGTAGCGATATCTACTAGGGCCTTGTACTCCTCTGGGTCTGATGTGCCAGGCCATTAGATCCACACAGTCCAGTAAACCGTATTGTCCCTTTCCTCCACCTGGCTGGTGTCAGAGGTCCTCTAATCCTGATCAGACTCACTCATTTCTTGTGAAAATGACTTTGAAGTCCCTTCAAGAGGATCATTAGAGAATCATTAGCTCCCCTGTTTGCCCTGCCACCAATCCATCTTTTGCAAAGAAAAAACAGCAGGAAAAAAATGTTGTATAAGCCCTCCTACTCTGTCTAGGGAATTTCCCACTGGAAACTGGGGCAGCATTTTTCTTGGGGGAATCCTCTTTTGTGATTGTTTTCCCTCACATACTCTGGCCTCTAGGATCACAGTGGGTCTTCCATCCCACTTCCTCATGTCCTCTCCATGGCCATGTAGGTAGAACCACAGTGTACCTTGTGGTGTGTACCTTCCATATTCTGTCCTTTGAGCAGGAGATTGTCTGTTCCTAACAGTTGAGATACGGGCCTGTACATGTGACGAGTAGGATGAGTGCTCTTTGAATTGCTGGAACTCCCGAGATAGTTCCTCCACTGTTGAGATGCAGGCCCATAGGGAGGAAAAGAGACCACCTTTGTATTGCCAGAGTTGGCCAGTGACTTCATTCGATGTGTCCCTGGCCTTTACCCCAGGTCACTGCTGCCAATGACTTGGCATATGACAGTGGTGCACTTTGTAGAAACTTCTGCCACATGGACAGTGTGCATTTGGCTTCATCTGCATCTGTAGGTAGCTGCTCGTCGTTCAGGTTGTTATAAATCACCTCCAGCACAGCCAACTCCCTCAGGTACAGGCTACCTCTCTCCATGGTGGTCCACTTGTCTGGGTGACATACAACATCTTCCTTCAAGAGGTACCTTTCTTTCACACCTAACAGAAGTGACTGTGAAAACGCTCTATTGGTTTAACTGGTTTAATGGTTTAATTTCTAGGTTAAAACAGTGTCTTTGCATAGTGCTCATTGAATTAGGTACATATACCAGCTTGGACTAGCAATGGTTTAGGTTTCAGGATTAGAGGAGCTACATCTTTAATACAACCAACAAATTTCAAAGTTTTTACAAAAGTACCAGCTTCTTTCACTTTTCCATGATTCCTCTGTTTTGAAATCAGTGGACTTGAAATTTCAATGTATTTTTAAACTCTGGTTACTGCTCTGACAAAATATTGTGTCTGTTTTTCATTCTTAATTCCTTATGTTTCTTCAGCTGTGTTTTTCATGTATTTTCCTGTTTCCTTTCAAAAATTCACTTGCAGTATTTTTGGTGCTTCTAGTATTTTTCATAGCAGTGTTAAATAAACATAACAATCAACATGCAACAACTATTTAATATGTTTTTAGACTTTGATAAAAATAAGGATTCAATAGCCTCCTACGGGCTGCACCTCTGTTTGCCCTGCCACTGATCCATCTTAATTTGCAGAGAAAAAACAGGAGGAAAGAAATGTTATATAAGAGGTAAGATTGCTTTTATTTCTAGAGCTCAGTCATGTGGGATGAATTACAAACAATAAGCTACCCTATCCAGTACGAAAACAAAGACGAAAATCACAAAATCCACTTCTACTCTGCTGACTCTCATAATAGTGTGTCAGCAAAATAAAACTTAATTAAGATCAAAAATGTATACAGTCGATACTACTGTTACTAAATAAACTAAACAGACTGCAATTCCCCTTATGGTTTCAGGGGAAAAATCACAAAATTTAGTGGCACCTTCATCACTTTATTATAATCAGTTTTCAAAATACAAAATTCAGTGTTTGAATTCCTCAAAGTAATTAACATATTCACAGCAATTTTCTGCTTCTTCCCTGTAGGTGCACTACAACGAGTCTGTTATTGCTCATTTGACAAGCTGCACTTCCAGCCATTACAGATCACTTTGAAGCTTTCATAAAGTACAAGAGAGAATATTCTTTTAAAGTACTTTCAGTGCCAGCCAATTTGATAAATACATCTGAGCAAACTGATGTAGTTAAAGATGTCCCTGATCGCTGCAGGGGAGGGGTTGGACTAGCTGACCTTTAGAGGTCCCTTCCAACTCAAAACATTCTGATTCTGTGATTTACCGTAATAAATACAGGCAAGGCTTGGAAAGTGAGGGATATTAGAGAACATATTGCTAGTTTTTTGACAGTTTTACTTCAGATATATCTGACAAAGTGTGACTGAGGGGTGTTACACAGCTAATGTTTCCTAGATAAACATTTACTAATCTTTAATACCCTTGTGCTGTTTTGGCTGGGATAGAGTTAGTTTTCTTCATAGGAGCTAGTATGGGGCTGTGTTTTAGTCACTGCTGGGCAGGGCTTAAACACAGTCAAGGTCTTTTTTGCTTCTCACACCATTCCATCAGCGAGGAGGCTGGGGGTGCACAAGAAGCTGGGAGGAGACACAGCTGGGACAGCTGACCCCAGCGGACCAAAAGCATATTCCACACCATATGACATCATACTCAGCATATAAATCTGGAGGAAAAAGAAGGAAACAGGGGGTGGGGAGGTGGGTGTATCTTCAGAGTGATGATGTTTATCTTCCCAAGTAACTGCCCCATGTGACAGAGCCCTTTCCTGCTTTCCAGGAGATGGCTGAACACCTGCCTGCCCATGGGAAGTGGTGAATTCCTTATTCTGCATGCAGCTTTGGCTTTACTTATTAAACTGTCTTTATCTCAACCCATGAATTTTCTCACTTTTACCCTTCCTATTCTCTCCTACTTCTGACCATGGGGAAGAGAGCAAGTGGCTGTGTGATTTTAGCTGTAGTCTGAGGTTAAACCACAACTTCCTAGAAAATACAAGTCCATGGTTTTTAAGGATGAGATGGAATATTTGTTTGCTTTCTGTAGAATAAAAATTGATTATACAACTTAGGTATTCTCTAGCATAAAAACAGATTATACCCTTATTTAACATTGCTTAATCTCAACTTTGAATACCCCATTGGACTAAAGTTACATGCATGCTTCTTTTTACCCAAACTACCTTTAGTTCTTTTTCATTCCTCAGCCATACTTTTATCTTGATATTGTATATGCTTCTAGTACAAGGCTAATCTCAATTCCCTATTTCTCAGGAGATAAAATTAATTTGGTGTTAGATATGTGTTTTCTCACCAAAGTTATTGATTTTACCCTTTCATCACTTGCAATGTTGGGTTTTGTTTTTTTTTTTGTTAGCTTGTTTTTGCATTTGCATTTTTCTGACTTTGCATTTGGTAGAAAGCTTTTGCAAAGCTTTTGCTTTGCATCTAGGTAGAAGGAAAATAAAATTAAAAAAAGATTATCTTGTTTCTACCAGTGAAATTTGGGATTTTTTTTCTTCCTGATATGAGAGGCACAGTGATGATTTGTAAAGCAAAAGGCTTAAAATCAGTCTGTGTTTTATTATTATTACAAAGAAAACATAACCAAACTTTTTTAAAAAATTGTCATTTTAACCATCGTTTTAACCTCATTTGCAAAAGGCAATGACAAATTTCCATTACCCTTTGCTGGAAAGATCCTTTGTTCTCTCTTGCAGGTAAGACTGGCCTGAGGGCAGTGATTTTGGAAAGTTCTAAACATACCAGTTGGAAAAACTGAGATATTTTCTTGTATTTCTCAGGTGAAGATTCTGGCTGTTCCGAGTGAAAATAGGTAAACTTACAAGTGGTACGAGTCACTAAAGAAGGTCCAGGCCCTCTGTTATCTCCTCAGCCATGTGCTAATCTACTGAGAAAGTAGTTTCTAGCATTTTTTCTTTTATTTTCAGGTCTCCATAAAAATGATAAAGACAATTTTTCTTCTTTTACTTCCTTCACAGTTCTTATATGACAAAAGGCTATTTCCAACTTTTCTGCATTCTACTGGTTAAACTGTGAAATTTCATGACTGTTCAAATATGCAGTTAATTATAGATAAAAATGGCTTAAAATGAGTTTACCTGATTTACAGTCAGCTCAAACAACTTCTTGATGGATATTTTGTTTATTATACTGCCTCCAAATGGGAAATAAACATCTTTTAAAAATAAATAAATTCAACCAGGTCTACACTTAAAATTTACAAAAAGCTTGTTAATTGTAGCCTGATGACATCAGTTTGGTCCATAGCCCACATGTGGTGCTTTGATGTTCAAGTGCATAAAGTCAACAGATTAGAAGAAAGACTGCCTACTGTTTGGAGAGTCTTGAAAATATCTGCGCCTGATAGGAAATGCGAGGGACAAAGTGTTCCTCTTCAGAATGACTTGTCTTGATTTAGTGTTCTAAAGTGTGAGCTGTAATTAAAAGAAAAAAATTTCAGTGATTAATTGCCATTGATACCTAAATGTATTCTTACTTAGTAAATAACTGACTAAATCCAGCTTTTAAAAAACATCTATTCTTACATCATTCCAAGGCATTGAATGCATTTCTCAGCAGGGGCTGATGTTTTAATGATATAACACTGTACCTCCTATAAAGAAGACTAATGTCAGGAAGTATTGTAAGAAAAATAATTTATTAGGACTTGAAAAGCACAGTAGCAATAGATTTGAATAAATCTGACTTCCACTTAGATTTTTAAGGCAAGATTTATTTTCTTCCTTATCAATTGGGACTAATTTAATAACTTTTTTTAGCCAGACAAAATAAGAACCAAGCTTTCAATGAGAGTTTGATGCTATTACCATTACCCTGTTCAGGTAATAAAGAATACATCTCCAGTCCACCTTTGTAAATAAAGTGAAAATATATTTAGTTATGTATTTGATGTTTATACGTAATATTAATAACTGTCCAGTTGCAGTGGAATGCTCTTTGATAATTATTTTAGTTTTGCTTCAGTTTACAGCGGCCAACAGACACATATTATCTTCGTTTGTCAAGCAGTTCAACACTGAAAAACTCAGGTTGTCTATATTTATAATGAACTGGCAGCCAGTACAAAATAATCTGGAGGCCACAAACTTTTCCTCTGATGTGTTTTGTGTGTTTGTATTCAATGCTGTCTCTTACCAGCACAACTGTGATCAATAAACCTCCCAATTACAGGTTATCTCCCTTTTTGAACACAGCAGTATTTGAGACACAATTGCCTTCATGTAACAATATTTCTTGAGTTGTCTTTCCAGGTCTTTTGTTTTCAGGTGTAATATTAAAATCTCACACAGTCCATGAACAAAAACAGACAAGAGGTTTTCTTGAAGGAAGAAACTGTTCAGGTAGATTAAAAGCAGCAGGTATAGCTATGTGTATATGAATTAGTAAAGCCACACATTCTAGCGCTTTCTCATGGGTATCATTATAAGGAGAGTGTGAAGTCGGGAAGAAGGGGGAGAGTCAGCATTGTTTAAAATATTGCAGTCCACCTGCAGTGTATTCCCTATGCAGCCTCACCGACACCAAGCAAAGGAGTATAATAATCGTCCTTGATCAG
>NW_010394609.1:61677-74357 GCF_000710305.1 Buceros rhinoceros silvestris
CCCTTCTAATTTAGGGCAGGCTTCAGCTTGCCTTATTCACAAGTTATTAAACTAGCTTTGGTATCTGTGAACTAGCTACCCTGCTATCAATTCCATCAGCCTATGACAGTCTATGAAGGCTCAGCAAGTTGAGATTAGTATGTGCTTGTGGAGCTATCTTGAAGGCTTCACACTGGCAATGCAGTAAAGGCTGGGGAGCTGAGTTGATGCAGCAGTGCTCTACAGACCTAGACCAAGTTCCAGGTGGTGAAAGGCAGCATAGCAAATCTTACAGCACATTGGCTATTTCTATCATCCCTCCTAAGCATGTAATTCAAAGTTACAAAGCTGAAGCAAAATTTGTGTGATACAGGAGCAGGCAACTTTGTTATGAACTATTAATGAAATATTAATTACTGAATTAGTAATTAATTTATTCTAAGCTGCAGATGTGATAAACTGAGTCCAGTCTCAGAGTAATATGCAGTATACTACAGTGGTGGGACAAGCTTTTCTGAGCATCTCCTGTACAAGCTCCTATAAAGCTGCTGTCATATCACATCCTATCAGATGGTTTCAAAGACCTGAATGTTGATACAATTTCCATTCAGATTCTGATGGTGATGGAAGAAAGGCTGTTGCCAAAAGTGCTCCTTTTCTTCTCTTGTTCTTCATAGTATGTTATGGCAGTTTGCTTTCCATAATAAAAAAAATTTACCTACTCAGCATGTGGACCAAAGCAGCAGTGCAGCCATTTTGTCATAGAAAGCTGGTTTGGAGGGGTATTTTGACTTGTTGATTTTGTTTGTCTGATTGTTCATTTCTTCGCTCAGTGAACTCAGTAAGTGGGAAAAAAACCAACCTGAGAAAAAGAGGGAGGGAAAAACTTTAATGTCTTTTCAAACAGTTTTTTTCCTTATGCTTTTTGTTGAACACAAATTAACTAGCAAAGGAAGGAACAAACCGGTGACCAACTGGGAGGAATAACATCTGGGGAAAAGAAAAAAAATCAGTGTTTTAGTTACTAGTGTTCCAAAAACTCTACGGCACAGTTGGAGTGGGTGTTTGATTACAAGACCATTCTTTAATCCATAGCATTGACACGTGATGCTAACATAAAGTCTTTAAGTTTAGGATCTGAACTCCTGTGGAGATCATCCAGGATGTTGATATATCTCAGCAAAACGGGTCTAATTTTACATACCTTTACATATAGGTCTGATTTTACATACCTTTACGTACCAATTGTGTTGCCTTCATTCAGCAAATATTACCACATTTTTTGTTAATAAAAAATCAGACACGGACTGACTAATGGGTGACAGTATGGAACACATATAACAAAAAGCCTAGGAAGAAAACATGTGCAAAAGGGTTTTTTTTGCCTAATGTCTGCCTTCTTAAACATTTTTCACTTTCAAAATGTCTGCTTTGTAACTGAGATTATAATTTCTGTATGTAGCCACACGCTTCAGTCATTCCTCCTTAGGTTCTGATAGTTCTGAAGACATTGCAGTGTCAAGTTTGACTAGAGCACAAAGGTGCACCTCTCTTCTGACGAAGCTTCGGAGCTGTAACTGAGACTAATGAAAGATGGCTTGTAAATATGTAGCCGTATTACACCTTTGGATCACAAGGCAGGCGAGAGCATTAACGCATCTTAGATCATCAGGCACTGTTTAGAGTGCAGTTGTAAGATTTGCCTCCAGATTGTACTTGATAGGACAGCTCTAAGAATGATTTGTAAATATTTATAGAGGTTTCCCCGTGTCCAGCACTCAGGGTCCATACCACCACTCATTGGCCTTTTGAAATCAGATTGATGCCAGGTTGTCTACAAAACATATACGCCTTCACCGCACCTTTGTTACTAGGGGTCCTTGCTGGAAATGCATCAAGACAGCTGACAGCTGAGCCTCATCTCAACAGTGTCAGCCAAGTTTATCTCTAGGAAGCACTGGTGGTTTTATCTCAGTGGGAACTCTGAAGAATATTTTCATAAGGGATGACGGAGACACTCAACAGGCAGTTATTCTGGTCTGGAGGCTTTTCTGCTGCCACCATGTGTCTTTTGAATCTCAACACAACATCGTATTGTGAGGAAACAGAAGAGTATTTGTGAGGGTCCTTGGAAGAAAGCTGTAAGTAGTAGTAGCACCTGTGACCACCAGATCTCTGTTTCTGTGTGGGCTTCTACAGAAACAAACAAATAAACATAAAAGCTAAATAATAAATATAATCTTAAGTATTTATTTGACCAAGGATCTGCCATAAAAGTGAGAAGTTTGGTGTTTTGGTTTTTGTTGTGTTTTTTTGTTTTTGTTTTTGTTTTAACGAGGGCATGTAAAATTATAGCTAGAGACACTGTGATAGCTCTACTCTTTTAAAATACGGATCTAGTTCTACTTCAATACTGCTTTTCTACTTCAATACCTCAAATACTTCTATTCAGTTTTTTTAAGTAGGATAAGACGGTCTTACACTGGTAATTAACATACTTAAAAAGAAAAGGAACTATAAGCCACTCATGCCCAGAGATTATCTTACCATGAATTCTGAAAGCAGACATAGAATTTATTCATGTAACTAATATATTGATGTAAGTGGCACATAAGACGAGACACGGTATGTTGAAAAGATAAAGCCACCTTCTTCACTTACCAACACAGGGTTAAGACACACTCCTTTGTTTGCCATTGTTCATAGCATTAGGCTGAGATTTATTATGCAGAATTAACCTAGACAGTAATCAAATATTCTTTCATTTCTTAAACGGTGTTTGAAAGTAACAAATACACAAGTAATTTTAATAGTGGTTTTGTAAAGTTTCGGTGCTGTAAAGTCTGATCTTCTAGGGCAATGGGCTAAAGCTGATTAATTCACACACAAATACTGATACAATGTGTTTCTCAAATGAACATAGTGGAATCTAAATATCAAATACATTACCTGGCAGATTCCACCAGTTGTACCAGCTGCCTGCTCCCTGCACTGTCGCCAACCTCCTCCAGTGTTTGTTTGACCATGGCACTGTTGACAGCCTGACAGCAAACAAGATTGGTCTCTTTTCAGAAGGCAAATTGGATGCATTCCCACAGCAAACAATGGGAGGGTGGCTGTATGCATAAATGGCTAATGCTCCTAACAGTTGTGCTACTTTCCTGAAGCAAGTATTTGCTGGCTCAAAAAACTTCAGTTGTCATAAGCAACAGCTCCCTAGTTAGCTATGTTTTGAGCTCTAAGTTTTCTTTCTCACAAGTTTTGTACAGACGTGTTTTAAAACATACATGCAAAAATGTAAAAAAGAAAAATGGTAGAAATGTAAGAAAAATGCAAGAAAAAAACCACATAAAATTTGACAACGAAAGAATCTTACATTTAAGGAAAATCAGTAATTTGTGCTTAATTTTAAAGGATGGTGATTCAAGAATCAGGCTTATCCATCCAGTTGTAACAGGAGAATACATTAATACAAGCAATTTGGAGGGAGCTGTATCATATCAGACGGTACAAGTTAAAGCAGATGAGCGCCTGTGCAACTTCACTATTTGAGATGGAAGTATCTGAGAGCTAAGCAATAATGCAATGGACTTTTAACACAGTAAAGAACACAAGGTGCTGTTTAGACTGCCTATTGCTTTTAAAATCACAGAGAAAAACACATGAGAAATTTTTTCTTTTAAAATTTAAATGTATGCAAAAAAAATTAACTTTAAATAATCATTGGTAAAAAATTTGTTACAATGAATTTGCACTTTGAACACATACATTAACTACTGAGCTTTCTGCTAGTCAGAGAAAACCTTCCTCCTATTTATGCCTCTGAAAATGTTGCTTTAAGGCAAATGTGACTTTAAAAGCAAATTTACAGTAGAATAACCTAAAGCAATAAATTTTTCCCAAGCTTTAGACATCCTGGCAGTTTATAGAGTCAGCACAGATGACAGAGTAATGAGCTTTTAAGAACTTAATCTGGGGATGGTGAACATTCTGAGCTTTGAGTGTGATTCTTCACCGATATCTGTTTTCTGATTAATTAAATTGCAGTGTTACATTAAAGAGTAAGAAGTTTTGTGTCTTCTTTGCTTTTTCTTGTGTTGCAGTAAGACACTGAAGCATTGATTACACTGGAACAAAATCTTGTCATGAAGTATCAAGTAAATTTGCAGAGTAAGGAGAGTAAGACACCCACCATCTCATACATTTCCCCGCCCTCACAGGTAGAACTGTCTTTACAGTTACTTAAGGATTGTCCCCTTTTCTATATAATATCCCAGGATTACTTCATTGAAAAGAAATAGGAGCTGAAGCTAAAAAGATTTGGTTTATGAAGCAAGCAGATGAGTATGCCTCCACAAGTGAAGGAGCTCTTGGAATCACTAAGCCAGGGCAAGCAGCAGCAGTGGTCCTTGTTTCCAGGAAGCCTTGTGACACTCTTGTACTGCAGCAGTTCTCCAAGTCTCCATTCTGTTTGATGTGAAATGAAGACTGCAAAGGTCGCTACCCAGCTCTGCAATCCTGTGTCATTTAACAACAGGATAATGATGTCTGTTCTGATGATTCAGGTGCTGTTGACAGATGAGCAATAGACTGAGGAGGAAAAATAGAGCAGAGAGAGCTTGCTTTGGAAGTGAGAGATTTAAAGTATGAACTGCTGTAGAAAACAGTCTTGAAGGGAATAGAAGGACCAGGAAGTTTTGGGGTTTTTTTCTGATATTTTCATCTTCTTTCTTCACTATTTTCTTTTAAAAAAGTTACTGAAAATGTGACTAACAGCAGAGGTCATGGAGCCAAAGCAGAAATGTGACTGATATGAAGGACAGTTCAGAAAATCTAAAGACAGTACTGTGTGGAAAGCATGATAATTATCAGGGGGGAAAAAAAGAAAAAAAAAAAAAAGAAAAGGTTGGTTATAGCTGGGTTTGAGTGAATTTTTTACATTTCTTTACTGGAAAGACCATCTACTTTAAGGGAAAGATTTCTGATGACACATTTCACAATTAGGCAAGTTTAAACCAAATGAATCACTTTCTTCTTTTTGTTGTTGGCAAGAAATGACTATTTATGATACCATTACATATTGAAACTTTTCACCACCACACAGAGTTGAGCAGTAAGAGAACTTATTCCATTCACTAACTAAAGGCTAAAATCACTAATCATGAGCCACAAGAATGCAGTCATAGAGCTTTTACTTTTCGCTTTAAGGAACTTAAAGAATCAATCAAAACACTGCTTTTAAAGGAGATGCTACAGGTAAGAGACAGAATCATGGAAATTATCTGCATCTTCTTAAAAATAAGGGGTAGATTCAGTATGCAGCGTATCGTATTTTCCATCCACCTGCTACATACATATACAGAGGTAGGGCAGTACTAATGAGAAAGACAAACCCTCGTCCTGCTCTCAGCAGTAAAGATATACAACGTATTCCACTACTGCTTTTTTTTTCTTTTCCATAATCTTAGGGATATTTTAATTTAAATTAAACAAGTTGTCCTCTGAAACATAAAAATAAAAAGGAAAAAGAAGAGCAATCAAATATTAATTAGTTTAAAAGTTAAAGCTACTTTGCAAACTAAGCTGTTTAAAATATTAATACTTTTATTTTGAATAAACAGTCATCTCTGTTCACTGTCAGGAGCCCTCAGCAGCTCGCTGGACCAATGAGACTCACTTTCCCGTTAAGACAACTGAAATATAATCATTTTGTGAAGCTTATTTTCCTTTTGTCAAAGTACACACTTGGATGCTTCTAGCTCTGCTTGAAACAGTGCTACTATCTCCCTGGAAACCTAATGCAGAGCACTCCACCTCTGGCACTACAACAGAATAAAATACGTTGGCTACGCATGGACTGAAGGAAGGCTGCTTGTCATTTTCTTTCAGGAACCTTACATCTCTTTTCTTTCCACACATTCTAAGCACTGTAACAGTATGTACACCATTAAGTAATATTCTTGATATTCTTGACCTGTCTCTCCAGTCCATTTTGAAGGCAGGGGGGGAGGTTGGAAAGGAAGAAAGAAAGAGAAAGCAACAGTTGCCTGCAGAAGGATTAGATCACATCTCCTAGCCACTAAAATGACCACTGGTCCAGGGCTGAGTTCTGTTTGGTTTCTGTCTCATAAGCAAGAATGTGGGGGGAAGCTTGCTGTTGTTGAATGGAAAGACAGAAGATTTCTCATGAAAACTGTGTAGAATTTTCAGCACTGAGACACTTGATAGTGATCATGGCAGAAATGAATCGGTGGGTAGAAATATGAGAAACAAAAATTCGTGATAAATTCTGCTGTCGAGGCAGTTATCACAATAATCATAAACAATTCTTGTTAAGCGTTCATGTTCTAGACAGCTTTTAAAATTAAGAAAAAGAAAATCAACAATAAACCCATCCAACAAAACCACTTTTCCCTATATATTTTTTTTAGTATTTCAGTAGATATATTAGGTTTGTATATCTCCAGAAAAAAACTAGGAAGGGAGAGCATTTCCCAGGCCTGACATGTTTATTATGTAGAACATTCAATGACAGAATAGGGTTTTTATTAAACTGACTTCCTAGCTGTCCCTCAATCCCTTTTTTTCTTCCAGGACACAAAATTTTGTAAATGGCAGGTTTTAATCCAATATGGCCCATGTTTTCAATTGAAATTACTACACACTTCATACTACACACATCCTAATACCACAGCTTCTTAGTGCCATTAATATAAGATTTGTGAATCCCATGGCCAAGATGTATAATAAATGAACGTCTGTGTATTTTGAATAGCATTTAACAGATTTTTGCAGCATCAGCTGCCCTTGTCTTCCCTCTATTTCTCTGTGTTCTTCTATTTCTCTCCAGCATAGAATCCAGATGAAACAAAAGCCTCTCCTCATTCTGAATCTCTCTGCAAAACATGCACAGTGCCTCTGATATTCAGCAGACCACCTAGGTTTTTTTTGAAAATTACACACAAATTTAATCTAGTTCGGTTAGCATTTTTATTGCTTAAAAGAAACAATTTAATGCATTCAGGATAAAAAACATTATCTTTGTGAACCAATTGTCTTCTCATAATGTAACTGCATAGCACTATAGACATTCTTATGAGTAAGGTTGCAAAGTAGTAGTTAAATAACCAATTTCCAGAAGGCTGCATCGCAAGCATTACTACAGGGTCATTTGTTTATTCCAACTGAGCATTAATTAACCTTTGAGTTTGTGCTGTTTTTGCTGGGATAGAGTTGGGCATGGGGTTGTGTTTTGGATTTGTGCTGAAAACAGTGTTCAGGGATGTTTCAGTCACTGCTGAGCAGTGCTTACACAGAGTGAAGGCCTTTTCCTCTCCTCACGCCAAACCATCAGCGAGTAGGCTGGCGTGCACAAGAAATTGGGAGGAGACACAGCTGGGACAGCTGACCCCAACTGACCAAAGGAATAGCTCATACCATACGGAAAGGGGCAGAAATTCAGAGTGATGGTGTTCGTCTTCCCAAGTAACTATTACGCGTGACGGATCCCTGCTGTCCTGGTGATGGCTGAAGACCTGCCTGCTCATGAGAAACAGTGAATCAATCCCTTCTTTTGCTTTGCTTTCACATGTGGCTTTCACTTTGCTTATTAAAGTGTCTTTATCTCAACCAGTGAGTTTTCTCATTTTGACCTTTCCGATTCTCTTCCCCATTCCACTGGGGTCTCTGAGCAGTCGTGTGGTGCTTAGCTGTCAGCTGGGGTTAAACCATGACAGAGTTGTAATGGCACCTGCGGGAAAAGAAACCCCTATCCTATGGCCCAAACTAGCAAGATTTAGTACTCAGTCTAGGAAGCATCCTATCTCTAATTAACTTGAAAAGAAGTATTTTAGCTGATTCTTGATCCTGTAGGAACATCTCAATTTTAATCTGTTTCAGCTGAACTCTTTTCCTTTACCCTGCAGACCCATATTCCTGTGAGTTAATTTCTTTCTGTACTTTCAATGCTAGAGAAGAAATCACTACAGTTAGTTTTAAATAAGGCGGCATTGGAAAAAAAGATAAATGGTTCTAGACAGCCATACTGTTTTGTGAAGTACTGAACTGTACTATGGTATGACATATCTTTATAACTGCTGCTAAATCACAAAGGCTCAAAAGTCAGAATAGATTATTGAAATGTTCTTAAATGGTTCTTCAACACCATTTTCACTTGAGCCATTAGGATATACTGCTGCATAAGGAGACATTCAGGAGTGGGTTTTGACATGAAATACATTACTGCTTTTCAGAGTATGCAATGGAGATCATAGTATGTATAGACTGTTCATATATTATGTGACAGATAATGGCTTCTTTGGAAGCATTTTATGATGTACTACATTAACCTATAAAGTAAAATATGGTTATGTGCATTTTAAAATTTATTATATACTTCATTAATAAATTATTAAATACTTTAAACTACTGAGTTGATGACATGCATGGCTTTCTATCTAATTTTGTAGTAATAGAATAGATAATTCTTTGTTTTCCTGATTAAGTAATCTCAAAGTATCTGAAAAATATTATTGTTTATTCATTACAGTCCTCTGGTATTGGCTATCCTGACTTTCTAGTAGTCACTCTATATTCTACTTTATGACCTGTGCACATCTGCTTGCTGGTTTACAGTTTATTAAACTAATTGCTATTTAAGTCAGACCTGGTCCATATCCTCACATTCAATGCCCGGAGCCACTGCAACACTTCAGAAGAATCACATTTTCCTTCCTGATTACCAGTTGCCACCACAAGCAGCACTCGATTTTTACTTCTTGTGAGTGCAGTGTAGATAATTTCCTAATCTGACAAGAGGGCACAGGCCACTATACGTACCTGCCCCTTTCTTCCTTTGATTCCATGTATCATCAAAAGCAGAAGCCTATGAAGGTTAAAATTCAAACTTAGCTTCTGTTTAGTCATTTGAGCTGCACTGCAGTACTGAGACACCTATCTACAACCATGCAATCTACATCCATCATAGACGTCTACTTTTTCCTTATTGAAAACATTAACAGGATCTTTTCCCCCTGCATACAGAATAACTTTCATAAAGTTTCTGGGAAAATGATATTTCAGGCTTCTTTTTCTATAGAGGAAATCAACCACTGGATACCAACAAATGTGAACGTAGTCCTTTTTCCCTTGGAAAGTTACTGGGGAAAAAACAACTATTACCAACTATGACTAAATATTTTTAGTGGTAGTAGTAGTAGTAGTATTAAACTACATTTTACATATCTTAAAAAAAAACAAAAACCCCCAGCAAATTTCCTTCTTCCAAATATATAGTATCATAACCACACTTTCATAAATTTCTGTATATGGAAAAACTATGCTTCCACTTAATATATTACGTATACCTACATAAGATTCTAGTTTAGAAACACATTGAAATTAGTATTTAGGCTACTGGGTCCTACTGATTAGAGCTGTAATTCACATTCAATACCATGCTTCAGCCTCTGGAAAAATTGAATACTATAATGGCTTGCTGAAGACCACTGTGAAGGCAATGGGTGGAGGAACTTTCAAGAACTGGGAGAAGCATCTGGCAGAAGCTACCTTGCAAGTTAACACAAGGGCGTCAAACAATTGAGCTAGCCCTGCTCAAACAGACCTTTCACATACAGTAGAGGGGGACAAAGTCCCGTGGTATGTCAAAGTATTCTGTTGGGAAAAGCTGCCTGGGTTTTTCCTGCCCGGCTGGAAAGGCTTATTTTGAAAGTATGGCATGTAGATGCCCATGTGCCAAAAAGCCTATTTGGGCTGTCACTCTGTGGCAGGATATTGCTGCCTGACAAAGTCCACTTTTTAAGGGATCATAAATACAAGTAAAAATCTTATTTTGTTATTTGCACCCATAGTGCAGCTGAGGATATTTACTTAACAGCTAAAGATAATGGAAGTCATCACTTTCAATCTTAGTAGAATTTTAAATTATGTTGATGAAATGCTAACAACACATCATTGACTTCAAACACGATAGACCTAAACAAGCCTATTTAAATCTTGTTTTGGCAGAGATTTTTTTGATGCTAAACACCTATCAAACACCAATAGGATTAGAGCATTTTACACTTTGCAACTCCTTTGAAAATCCCAACCACAACATGTGATGTACTACAGGCAGTGTAAATTTAAGATTTTATTCTTTCAAACGATGCGTTAATGGGAATTGAATGGGCAAATACACTTCAAAGGAAAATTTTAGTTTATTTCACCCTTCAGAAGAAAGGAGAGGTATCCTATACAGAGCACGAATTAATACTGAATACAATGCGTGAAGGAACTTCAGTGAAGAACATGATGTTGAAAAGAAGTTTCCGGAGAACAAAGATTGGTTGAGTACCTAGGTACTTGCTGGGCCTTCAAGTGTTCAAGATATCCAGGCAAGTAGCACAACCCTCACCTATTACTGCAGAAGGACAGACACACATCTTTGCCGCCCTGAGGGAACATATCAAATCATCTGCTATGAGAGTACACAGGAGAAGGAGCTGCTGCCTTTGATTAGGATCCTTGACAAAAGTAATCTGGGACAAGAGCCTGAGCCAAGACAATGGGAGCAAAGAGGGACAGCTGGAGGTCATGGACACATTGAGGGTAGAGGGCTGGAAAAATGCCCTTGTTCCACCCACAGATCTGCAAATTCAGAATAGGTTCAATGCTCTGGCACTGGTGAGAACAAACAAGAACTGTCAGAGAATTTATCGGAGCTGACCGAGCCCAAACCTTTTGCCTACATGAAATGAAAGAGGCAAGTAGTAGTTACGGGAGACTCCCTACCATGGGGACAAAGGTGCCAGTTTTGTGGCTCGAGCCAAGCTGATATCTCAGGTTCATTGCTCAGCCAGAGCTAAAGTTGCTGCAGAGGGACTGCCAAAGTTTGTCTGACTCCTTGACATATTGGTTTTCCTTGTGAGCACTGCTAATACTGCTGGGAGTATCTCAAAGCGTATTGAGAACAACCATTAAACTCTGAGGGCAGGGATAAAATGCATGATGAGACCCATGTTGTGTTTATTCAGGCCTGCCACTGAGGCAGAAAGAGTAGAGCAAGCATTTCTGAAGTGCAGATTTGGCACTTCAGTTCTGCCTACTCTGAGTGATTGAGTTCCTCATTAGCTGGAGCTGAATTCTGCATTTTTTCATGTTGCATCTCAGAGGTGTGGGTATAGAACTGAGGCCCTGCACATATGTGCTTTTCAGCTTTGGGTAATTACTTAAGCTGTGGGATAGCTGTGGTTGTTTAGAGAATGTTATAAACTAGCCTTTGCCCTGTTGTCGGGGGAATCACTACCTACTTGTCCTGGGTTAGGCTAGGATAGGTTAGATTTCTGCAGCCAGGATAGCAAGACCAAACCCACCAATGGGTATTCAATATGATGTCATACCCAGTGTGTACATATACATATATATATATATATAAGGTAGCTAGCCGAGGGTTGGGACAGTGGGTGGACAGTTTCACACAGCAGCAGGAAATGCACCACAGCTGGGAGCCGGAGGTAAGCAGTGTCTTGTATATCATTCGCTTCATTATTGTTTTTACTATTGTTTTCTCTTTCTTTGTGTTGTTTAAGTAAACTGTCCTTATCTTAACTCACGGGATTTTACCTTACATTCTTCTCCCCTGCCCCAGGGTGTAGGAGCAAGGCAGAGGCTGTGTGGTGGTTAGCTGCCAGCTGGGTTCAAACAGGGCACTTAACCTACAATCTTTTCTAAGCCTCTGAAGTGGGTTTGGGCAGGGGTCTTTGTTTCTTTTTGGATTGGACAAATGCATATACTAAGCTACTTGCAAACTAGCTTGTTATGAGAAAGAGTGAAAAATTATTTAGGATTTGCAAACCTAAGTGCTTCACAAATCAAATCACAGTTCTGGAACCAGAAGCAAAAACACTGTTACCAACCAGGTGGAAAAAAACCTGTCAGAGACTATATTCTACAGGTTATTGACTAGGAAGTATCTTAACCATCTGGTCTGACCTCACTGTTAAACAGAAAAACACATAACAGCAGCAAAAACATTAGATATAACCTTGAGGGTCAGTACAACTCTAACACCTATACACAGAGACATACACGGTTTTGTAACATCCTGCTAAAACTTTGAAAGGTGAGCTTGAACCACCATATTCACCAGCTCACAGGAGATGGCAACAGATGATTTTTAAGACTGATGAAGGATCTTCACCTTCTACATAGACCTCATTGAATAAAAACAATGAAAAATGATGCACAATAGATTCTTTAAGTACCCTCAAGATGTATGGAAACATAAGACAGACAGAATTGCACAGTTTCTTGGTGTCATCTCTATCACAGTAGATAATTTTAACTAGCCTAGTAAGGTATCCTTCCATTAGTCCCTACAGCAAATTACTACGTACTGCATTGCAGACAGAGGTGTCAATTGGTAAGAACATCCATGTAGTACAACATCACAGATGATGATATATGAGCTGTCTGCAGCAAGAAGCAATCATTGCACGGTGATTAGAAAACAGAATAATGTCCCTGTTCATGATGGCACCTCAGTCAGAAGGAATGACAACCATTAGTTGCTGTGCTGATACTCAGGATGTTTGGCAACAATGATTGAAGAGAGCACCAGTAAGAGATCAGCTGCATGAATGAAGGGTTGTGTCAGTGCTTGATCTATTTTTTTTACACACTTGCATTGCAGCACAGGAATG